>NC_142018.1:16400000-16550000 GCF_049901735.1 Notechis scutatus
CTCCTGAAACAGATTTAACAACAATGATAAGAATTTCCAATTTAACACTATATGTATTGCTTTGAATACCCACAACTATTCCTTTACATCATCTGCAAAAAAAATCCTTCCCCCACCCCCCACCCCGAAAAAACTCCAGAGATTAGATAAAATAAAAATAATTAGTGGGGGAAAGGGTGAATATTACTCTCAAAGAATCTCTGTTTTGTTACACAGGCATTTTTTAAAAAATGCTCACCAATGTAAAAAGTTTGTAGAGATTCCCAGTCATCCAGGTCATGATTGTCCCAAAAGTGCTTTTTCAGGAGGCAAAAAAAAAAGCACCTGAAAAAGCACCTTTGGGTCAACCATGACCTGGATGACTGAAGATCTCTACAGACTTTTAGCTGTATAGACGATGAACACCCTTAGAATGGTGTGGGAGTAGGAATGGATTTCCAGAGGGAAAAATTGCAGACTACAAGAACCATTTGCACTACTCAGGTGACCCTGAGGACACAAGTAAACCTCCAAGTGGCCTCAATGACCCCTTGAAAGGATGCAAATGACCAGTTGTCTGCAAGGAATATAAATCCTTCCATTCCCCACCATCCCGTCAGAGCTGAAGAAGCTTCTTGGAGGAGAAGCAAAACGTCTTCAAAGGAAAAAAAATAAGAAGTCCAGTTACCTCTTGAAAAAGCACCTTTGGGACTCAACAATATTACTTTTTTTTGCTGAGGACTATAGGCAGAACAATCTGGTCATATGAGCCTTGCATATTCTCTATCTCTGTCTCTATCTCTATCTCTATCTCTATCTCTATCTCTATCTCTATCATCTATCTATCTATCTATCTATCTATCTATCTATCTATCTATCTATGTTTTCATAGATTTTCACGGGTACAGGTATGTAGGCATCCTTAATTATAAATTCTGCATCTGTTTTCTAACCATTTATAAAATAAGTCCCATGTTAAATAATACTCTGTTCCCTAATTATCATTAATTTCCATAGTTAGCCTCTCCATTTTGTCCCAATCTAGTATGTTCTTTATTACATTTTCATCTACAGGTATAATTTCATTTTCCCAGTTTTGTGCATATGTAATTCTCGCTGCCATTATTCTTGCATATTCTTAGAGGACAGACGAACCGGGATGAAATGGTAGCAAAAAAATATCTGCAAAGGTTTTCAGAATGAATAGACTTCTCTGTGGCCATGTAGGTATTAATGCTAACTCCACCATAACAGTGATAGATGAAGCAATAAATTTGCTAGTGTGGAAATCCTCTCTGTGAAGATTGCATTGCATGATCTCAACAGCAATAACCATTACCTTTAAGATGGGCATTTCTCCAACACGACTTCACAACTTCGTCTTACCATCACCAATGTGGTTGAGCTGACTTTTATCACCAACACTTAGTCATTTCTCGGCTGACAGCAATGGAAGTAAAAAATGTATGTTCATATTGCATTTTCCAGTCAAAGTATTGGAATGTATTGAGCTACCTAGTTATTCTAAAAGACACTCAGCCAACAGGGAGAGATTTTTGAGAGCAGTTTTAAGGAGATTTAATCCAACACAATGGAGATTTTTTCTTCTGAGAAGAACACTGACTTCCCACAGCTAAAAATTCACACCCTAAGTTATTCATTTTATTACTTAAATCAAGACAGAGAACTCCTCTATTTTGATTTAGTTTTGATTTACTTTCTTCTGGACAGCCTCTGAGTTTCTGGGATTCAGTGATTTGAAGATTGATGTGTTTTTAGATCTGAAACCTGAGCAGAAGAATGTAATTAGTTGGTGTCAGATTCTAAAGGACCCTAGGTAGATCTATATTCTTGATATCTGATCCTTCTCTGTAATAACACCTGCCCTTTGGAATGAAGTCTCTCACCTCAAATTTGGATGGCCCCATGGATAAGTTTCTTTATTTTTTTCTCATTCCAGTCCAGTATCTGTTTCCTTACTATATTTTATTCACTTTTAAAATATGTTTTTACTTGTCAGCTTTACAGAATTGTTGTGCATCAGGCAGCATACAGATTTAATCAACAAAAGCACAAATAAATCCAAAAATAATAAGTTCAGAACTTAGATTCCTATTCCCACTAACTCAACACATAATTGTTTACCGGTACAGTTTTCAAACACTGATTCAATTTTAAAACTAGACATCCCAATATCGGTAAATGGTGAGTGGCATGGATAGATGGGTGGCTCATATTTATTTTAGTAATTATAGGAGATATCCAGGCTGAGCCTGAGGGAGGGGTCAAACGCATCATCAGCCTTGAGTTCTGTTACACCCACAAGAGATCTAAGTCCAGCCAATTTTGAATTCCATGGACTCTTATCTACCTGCCAATTTGCTTTGACTGTTAGTAGTTCAGATTCTTGTAGAGAAACTTAAGCTTGCAACAAAGTTACACATTCATTTAAACTGCTTGGATTTCCTGATATCCTCACCTTTGACAGTAATCTTTTAAAAACCAGATGTCTTCGCCTTGTGGATTGTCTTCTTCCTCTTTCTCCATTTCCTGTGAGTACTGGCACTTGACATTAGAATCACCTTTATTTAACAAAGTAGAAAAGATAACAGCAAAGGGACTTTATTTTTACACAACATGTCTATCATGATCAGGAATTATGGACTGGGCATGTTTAGATTATCTTGGATTCCAGGGTCCTCAGCTTGGATAAACACACTAGATTATGTTACAGCTAAAGATATTGCTTCTCGGAATATGAAAAGTTGATAGTTAATATATATCCACGGCTTCTACTGTAGCTTTATTGAAACTTACACAAAGAAAGAGAGCTTTGCAACTTGGTTATGCATCTTTCCCCCAGTTCCGTCGCTGTTTTCATCAGCTTAAAAGAGTGTCTGAAAGACTCAGATGAATGGATTTTATGGAATGTACATCAAGCATGCAAAATAATAATAATAAAAACATCTTAAATGCGTATATAAAAATGACATCTTGCAGAGAAGATACTCCACTTAGACCCCAATAAATATTTCTGTTGGGATTAAGTGCAAGTGCACTGGAAATGTATTCTGATTAATGCATTTAAAAGATTTAAGAGGAAAAGCGCTGGTGTCATCAAATAAATCTGAGGTCCCTCTGGATATTGAAAAAGAGATCCTTGGAGTTACAAAAGAAGCTGGACTGAAAAGAGTTCAATCACAGTTGAATTTTGCTGAGTATTATTTGATATGTAGCACATTCCTTAATATCTTGCCTCTCCAGGGCTCTCTGAGGAGAACCTTGGAAGATTGCTGTTAAACAGGAATAATGATATTAATCCAGATAGGTAAAAGGCCTGATTTTTCTACCGAACAACTATTATGCATACATTTTAATAAAATATTAAAATTCAATTCCAGCAACTGAAATTGGTTCAGAAAATCAAATAGAGAATCCCTTTCAAAATGCCAAAGTTGTTTTCAGTTGATCTGATCATTTGACTTTGCTTGGAAAGATTCCTTCCATGTCGGTTTCCAGATTAAAGTGATAAAATCTGGACCATATAAGGCACACACAGTTGTCATACATTAAAGTGGATGTTTGCATATAGGTATGATGATCCAGGACAAGGCACGAAGGTCACACAGCCAGCTAAGAGTTCAAACTCTCCTTTAATGCTCCAAATGTCCTCCTCAAACACCCCCATGTTCTTGGCAAATCCCAGAGCAAAGCACACACACACACACACACACAAACACACAGCAGCTTCTGGCTGTACCCAGTCCAGCAAAATAAAGGAATAGGGAAATGAATCCACAAAACAAGGAACAAACAATGAATCCACAAAGTCAGCAAGAAGACATTGAGTCCACCAGTAAGGAAGGAGCAAGCAGTCCTGCAAACTCTGAATGATTGTACTGGCACACCAAACTCTACCAATTCAGCATTTGTTCCTGACAAACCCGCCCCTCCCCACAGTATCTCCTTAAATCTCAGTCCACAGGTGTGCCTTGTGAAGACGGGCAGGGTGCTCCTCTCCTGAATTGTTGGGTCAGCCTGTGGTGTTCCCGCCTTCTCTTCACTCTCCATACTCAAGGATGAGGAGGGAACGGTCCTTGCTCATTTCCTGAGCTCTGTCACTCCTCATATCCACTGCTTGCCCTCTCTTGGTCATCCTGCCCCCATTCCTCCCTACTAACAAGCTGTCCCAATCCTGAGGGGGCCCTGGGCAGCCTCCGCCTGCCTCTCCCCACATTCCTCCAAGGCCAACGAAGCCACCCCCTCAATTTCCATTGGCTTTAGCACCGGCTCATCCTCCTCCACAGATTCAGGCTTCATTGAGGGCATGATATTAGGGCCTCAGTCAGCAGAACCTTTGTGTTGAGCAGGTCAGTAGAAATATTCAGAGTGTGATCACATCAAAAGGGTAGAGTGATAGTTGAACATTCCTTGGGTATTAGGTCCACCACTTATTTACTTTCTCTTCCAAACTGAACATATCCACCAATATGTTTGCAAAATGCATAGGAAGCATTAGAATTCTACTTCTTTCCTGTAGACTTGTTTAGAGAGTTTATATTTTGCAGATAACCATTAGAATCAATGCCCTAAGGCTGTACAGTTAATTTTCAAAGCTATCGCTCAAAAGCAAAGTTAATTTACCTAAAAGAGGATCTATTCATTACAGTTTATTTTTAGAAAGCACTTAACATCATCTGAGGTTGCAATAAAAACCAATATATTTAAAGACCATTTATGACTAGGATGGGTGTGATATAGACTGAATGTATGTATATATCTATATCTATATCTATATCTATATCTATATCTATATCTATATCTATATCTATATCTATATCTATATCTATATCTATATCTATATCTATATCTATATCTATACCTATCTATCTATCTATCTATCTATCTATCTATCTATCTATATCTGGAAGTATCTATACCTATAGTCTCATTCATCATCTTCAGGCTTGTGTCTTATCTATATCTATCTATCTATCGAGAACCTCAAAACATATATATCTATCTATCTTCTGATCTATCTATCTTTGGTTATTCGGGTTTTCTCCCGTAAGATTGGAAGTATCTGAACAGCGTTTGATGAAGTCTCATTCATCATCTTCAGGCTTCTGTCTTCAGCTCTGTGCTTCACTCTGAGAAGCACAGAGCTGAAGACAGAAGCCTGAAGATGATGAATGAGACTTCATCAAGCGCTGCCTAGATACTTCCAATCTACGCGAGAAAACCCAATTTATATATATATATATATATATATATATATATATATATATATATATATATATATATATATATATATATTTGCCACCAATAAAGGCATCAGGTCTTATTCCTTTGCAGCCAATATTATTAGTTACAGAGGCCTTCAGGAAAGCCTTGCCAGCTGCAGAAGAAACGGGCCAGCAAGGCAGGTGTCGGGGTGTGCAAAGCTTGGCTACAACTGTCCAAAGGTAAGTAGTAGGGCAGCTCCTCCAACACCCATCCCCACCCTAGTCTTAATTTTTACTCATGCACTCTGGAGTGGGCAGGATCTTAATTAGGGCTTATTTGGGGGGTAGGGCTTATATCGGGTGCACATGTAAAAATCAAGCTAGGAGTTACTTTCAGGGAAGATCATATTTTTTGGAAACAGGGTATGTGTTCTTCCTTTATGGCACTGAGATTATTTTAGCAATATTTTGATTTTTAAAACTACATAATGCATGCAAGCACGTTTTAAAAATCTTTCTTCCTTGCAGGCATTCCTTCATTCCTTTTCTCCCCCTTTAGTTACAGTGTGCCTAGCTGAAGTCTAATTTAATATGTTGAAGCACTAAAGCAAAGGTAGAAAAAACTCTTTGCTACACACTTAACATATAGCTTGATCCCCTAATTCTAGATTCTAATGTTACAACAGTCTTTGCAGAGAAAAAACTCTGGTTCCAATCAATCATCCCCCTTCGGCTACAAGAAAAAGGACAGGAAACACAAGGTCTGGATAAAAATAATCCCGTAATGGAGATAAGCAAGGCAGAAAAACAGCAATGGGCATGTTTAAAAAAAAAAAGAGGGGGAAAAAGGGAAGGGAAGGGAAAGGGGAAGGGAGGAGAGGGAAGGGAAGAAGGAGAGAGGAAAGGTGGGGAGGGGAGGAAATAAATGGATAGGGAAGAAAGGGAAGGGAGAGGAAAGGAAGGGAGGGGAAGAGGGAGAGGAGCTAATTTTCCAGCTTCTTGTGTTTGGTCTTTCTAACAACCTCTTGTCATCTTTACTTATCTCCTCTCCCTAGGAGATAGACAGAACTCATGTGTTAGACCTCTGAAGTAGTCCATGCACAAAACTTTTGGAACTAAAATAAAATGCACTGGAAATAACATGTTAATCTAAAATTACTATAGTGATATACTCCAGAATTTGACACTATATCCATAAGTTATTCATCCGGTTTTATTTTTCCTTTTTGTGAGAAAGGGAAAGAAAGGAAAGGGAAGGTAAGGGAAGGGAAGGGAAGGATCTGTTTTTTTTCCCAATAATTTGAAAGGGCAAGGGAAGTAGTTGAAATAAACTAAGAAAAAAAAATATTATCACAACACTAATTTCATGTTTCTTGTGTACTTCCAAAAGCATGCTAATATAAAAGCTCCAATTTTGGGCACTGTATAGAGTACCCAGCATATTAATAGCTTTAGGAAAATTCCCATGTGGGTCATTTATCATATTTGAGACATGATCTTAAAAATTCCTCAGGTAGAAATATGATTTGTTCTTTGCTGCCTGCACTTTACGCTAACCTCTCATTATTTATAAAATACTACAGGGTCTCCTCTCCTCCCCTTTCTCTCCCTTTCCTTCTTCTTTCTCAAAAAATGTATTGATTTATCATTCAAAAATGTCAAGATATGATTCATGATGTAAGACAAAGGTATTTGTAAATTCCTTTGGGTTCCTACTCTACCTGATCACTAAAGGGGTAGAGAATGTCCAGCTAAGGAAGAAAGAGATTCTGAGAAGTCCATACCTTCTTGGCTGGGGTTATTTATTTTTTTTCCTTCATGATTTTTCTCTCAATCTACACCAAGTAGCAAAAATAAAAACTTAATCAGATCCCTTCAATAGTACTGTTGAATATAAACTTCTCAAAGCAATAACACTTTAATTTGGGGCATTAGATTTTATTGCCCCAATTGACTTTTTTTCAAATGCAAGATACAGGATACAGTAAAGATGGAAACTAATCAAGGAGAGAAACCATCTAGGACTAAGAAGAAACTTCCTAACAGTGAGAATCATTAATCAGTTGTGGGTGCTCCATCACTGAAAGTTTTTTTAAAAAAAGAGATTGAACAACAATTTGTTGGAAATGTTATAGGGCTGCCTGCTTGATCAAGGAGTTGGTCTAGACAGAAGACCTCCAAGATCCTTTGATGTCGGGAGTTTCTCAGTCACCCAAGGTCTCTTCCAACTGTGTTATTCTGTGGAAATAATAAGTTGACTATTCAAAAGGCATTCATCTACTGAAATCCAAAGGTGGTATTCAGCAGGTTCTGACCAGTTCTGGAGAACCAGTAGCGAAAATTTTGAGTAGTTCGGAGAACCGGCAAATACCACTTCTGACTGGCCCCACCCCCATCTATTCTCTGCCTCCTGAGTCCCAGCTGATCGGCTGGGTCTCCTTTGGTTGCCTTGCACAGGAGAACGGAGCTGGGAAGCAGGTTAGTGGGGTGGGGAGGGAATGGGGATTTTGCAGTATCCTTCCCCCCGGAGTGGGGAGGGAATGGAGATTTTACAGTATCCTTCTCCTGCCATGCTCACCAAGCCACACCCACCAAGCCACACCATGCCCACCAAGCCATGCCCACAGAACCGGTAGTAATTTTTTTTTTTTAATCCCACCACTGCTGAAACTGTTATTGGCAGTGAGACTTCAAACCTTCCCGAAGTAGTTTTCTAGCACTATTCTCAGAGTTATGGATCTGAAATAAACAATTTTTGCATGACGGGTGACTTTCCTTCACCTTTCTTTCCCTGCAAAATTTCAGTATTTTTTCTTGATTCATTCTAGGTTAAAGTATGATTTCCTGCAGCGCCACTTTTGAGAAGAAATAGCAGTTAGGAGAACCTAAAGTTGGGGATGATTGATGGACTGAGGAAAAGAGAAAAGAAAGGAAAGAATAAGAGAAAAGAAAAAGGAGATCTGCTTTTTCAATAGTTGAAATAAATATAGAAGAAATTATCATGACAATATTTTAATTGTTAATTCATTTATTCAAGTTCATTCATTAATTCATCTTAATAGTTAATTCATTTTCATTGTGAATGAAATTCTAAATAATTACTACTGATGGTATTATTACAAGAAAGTTAAAATACAAAAATATATTCACATTTATTATAGATATATCTCACCCTGGTTAAAAATATGAAAATAGAAATATAATTTAATTATTGGAAATCTCTTTTTTGAATAGTTGGGTTCCCCAAATTGAGATCATATTGACACTTAAAATGGCATTCTAAAATTTGACTACTTAGTCCCCCTCGCACCTGATTTTTTAAATGATTTTTAATTAATAATAGATTTGATGCAATCTCAAACAAGCAAATGGATTATTATCTAACTAATGGATATCACTATAGGCAAATAAAGAAGATAGCAGATGATGATAAATAATTTAGAGATTGTAAAATAATAATAATAATAATAATAATAATAATAATCTTTCGCATAACTAGAAATCGGTCTTTAAAGAGTGTACCATAGTTTTAGGTTAGACACAGTGACAATACAATATCTTTTGCAGTATAATTAAGTATTTTAAGTTCCTTGTGGTGAGACAGTATATTTATATTTTAAATACTTAAATTATAAACTTGAGAGGGACATTTTCATATTTTAGTCTCTGGTCTATCCAATTCAATTGAATTAACATCTTTTTTTTTTCCTCCTCTCTTTTTACTACATTTTTGGTTTTACAATAAGCTACCAAATGGGACTAAATTGGCAGTCGTTATTGCTAATTCTCTCTCTTAAATCCCCTGACTTCATCCTTACTCACTTTAATATCGTTTTGATATCTCGGCTGTAAATTTTGTGTGAAAACCTCATATTTGAAATTAACTGCCCGTAGGCACAGCACAGAAGTGAAATGATATTTTTGCAACATTGTATATTAAATAAAGTCTTCCTTCAGTTCTAAGGAAACTGCTTCTGGAGAAATCCAAGCGATGAGACTTTGTGGTTTGATAAAATAGGAAATACTTTGATGTAACATGAAACTTTCAGACGAGTAGCAAGAGGGAAATGAAGAAAAACTGGTAAGATGTTCTTACTTTGACTGCAAAGATCCCTTTCCCTCCATATGAAGAACAATGAAAGAGAAGATTTCCCTAAAAAGAGACCGATTTCAGTAAAATTTCAAAGAATTGATCAAATGCTCAACTATTTAAGGAGGATTCAAAGAAATGCTTCAGGCCTGCCCACAAACTGCTAAGATCCCCAAAGCTTAGCAGAACCCAATGGGATTCTTTTTCTAAAAAAAACTTTCTCTTTGAACGGAAGATAAACATGGGCTTTTTATGGATAAGAAAGTTTATTATCTACTCTTCTTCCATTTCAGCCATCTTGAAATCAGTTTGTCATGAGTCTGTTTAATTATATATTAATTATATTAATTCAGAACAAGGGGCGCTCTCTTCAAAGCAGTTTGGCTGACAATTGCTCATTTCTTCTCTGGGTTGCTAATCGGGCATAATAAGGAAATCAATCTTGATGTGATTGACTGCAGTGGAGAGGGATATAGTGTTTCACTAATGTACACGTGCTCTCTGGCTCAATATTAAAGCACTAGCCTGATACCCGTGCTTCGCTACGAAACTATGTGGTCAGGCATAGTTTTTTGGGAGGAAAATAAAGGAAAAAAATTCTGAACAGAACAGAACAGAACAGAACAGAATAGAATAGAATAGAATAGAAGAGTTGGAAGGGACCTTGGAGGTCTTCTAGTCCACCCTTCTGCTTAAACACAGATCTTAAACCAGTTCAGACAAATGGCTGTTGAGTTCTCCATGAACCTGATATGAATTCTGTTATGAACCTGGCCATCTTGGTTGATTTTTTTTTCTTTTAAAAAGAAAAAAAATCTGCTTACTGGTATAAAAGCAGCATTTATTTCTGCTACTAATTCCTGACTAATTCTTCCTTTTCTTCCCAGCTGTTCTCTGCTGGATTCTGTTATCTCAGGCAAAGTGAAAGCAAGAGGTAATTTCCTTTGAACTTCGTGACTTTTTTTTCTTCCTTCTCTGGTGTACACTTTACAAATAACTAGTCAATATCTGATTTTGAAATAAGCGCATTTGGCATATCAGGCTACCAATTGCAACAGAGCTTTTTTTTAAAAAGTGTCTGTGTTGGAAGAAACAGCTTGCAGAAAAGAAACAACCTTATCTGCTCACAAATGCATGCTCTGAGCTGGTTTTCATTGTCATTCTGAAATAGTTTCATAATCCTTTCAATTACTTTTGAGATTTGAGGAATCCTTAAGAGATTATTCAGAAACACCTGTACTGCAGAAATAGTTTATCTACACTGTAACATGCTATTAAAATCTTTCATAAGTCTGGATGTAATACTTCACAAATAACTATCAAGTTATTTCCCTTCCCTTTTGCACAGTTCCAAAATCTCTCTGGAATGAACAAATCTTTCTTTTATGGGAAAAAAAAAGAATCTATTCTGTACTATTTCCTAATCTTGCAATCTGGGGCCAAAAAAAATCCCCCAAACTCTTTGCATGTCTTGGCATAGATTAGACTATCTTCCCCAAGACTTAGAAATGGTTCAGAAACAGCACACAGAGCTACTAAATTTTCATTTAAAAAAACATAGAAGGTTTGAAGCAAGATGGTACTCACTTCAAAATTTGTCTCCTTCTAATTTTTCCTGTAGTAATTAATAAAAACTTTACCTGATCTATTATTGGAAATTAAAATTTTGGCTGTTCTTGACTTGCGTTTCCTGGTTGTATTATTTTTACGCATTCCCTCCCATTCACACATAATTCAATGACTGAATAACATTGGTTAATGAAATGACTGAGTAATTGATGTCAATGTATTAATTTTATATGTGCACACATTGAATTAGCTTGCCTTATCCATAGTTTATTGAATAAGCCTAGATTTGCCAGATCTATACAGCAAGTTAAGGCTTAACAGGAATACCATTTCATATGCAGAAGTAGTAAAGGAAATGACAAAATGTGAGAACATTACACAGTTAAAATTGATTATGGATATCCAGACATAAATTGGTAATTGTGACATCTATGTGGGCCAATATTTTGATATTGTTGGAAGAAATCTCCTTGGTTTGTTCTGCAGCTGGGAAGCAGTCACTGGCACTGAGAAGAAATTGTCACTGAAGCAAGCTGCCAGAAAGTGAGTCTTTAATTCAGAAAGGCAAGAGGAAGTAATGACGCAGCTCAAGTGTTCCTGGCTATCAGGCAGGTTGTGGAAACAATCCCATGCCTTTTTATACTTGATTTTCCCTTGAAGTTTCTACAGTTTGATGGTTTTTGATGTGCCTCTATCTGAAGTGATCACCCTGGGTTTTTGTTTCCCTACTTTACTGGGTTAATCCTGGTCCAAGGTCTTTTTCCCCCCTATCCTAGGGGTTAATCCTGTCATGGAGGCAGGAAAGAGGAGTGCTTTAGTGAGTTCTTTTTAGCCTGATTCCCCTTATCTTTATGGCCTTATTCAAGTGTTTCTGAGGCTTCTTTGTGGTCAAGTTTTGTTATTCTTTATAACAGCCGTTAATGGCTGTTGGCAGCATGCCCAGACTTTCAATTAGCCTGAGCATCTGCTCTTGTTTCTATTCAGATTGGGACTTTAGTTTGTGGTGATTTGTCTTTCTTAAAGGGGAAGGGCTGTTTTAAGTTTAGGCACTGCTTTAGTGGTTCCTGGGACTGTCCTTTTGGTGTGTACTTCCCACATCATCATGATTAGTTATGGATGCTATTGCATATAGGCACTATTAGAAATTATGTTTATATAAAGCACCACACAAAGCAAAAAAAGAGTACAGTCACCATGTTCTTTACTGCTCAACTATATCACCATAACAGGAAACAGGAAATTCTACTTAGAACAAAAGAGCATAGAATATATACCATAGATCCAAACTTGTAAATACTGCCATCTACTGGCTAAATACTACTGTAGTTGTTGCATAGAAATACATTCCAACAAGCAGCCATTTCCATGTTGGCATAGTTAATATACAACACTAAGCTGTGATTTGGTCTGCTTATTTCTGGCTTAATATAATATGTGAATCTAGCCATTAATAATTTAGCAATATAGTAATGCTTCTGAACACCAGCTGCTGGATAAGAAGCAGAGAAAAGAATGATTATATGTTTTTTCTCTACCGCTTAGAAGTATCCAGCAAATGGACTTTTGGCATAACCCAGCAGAGTACTTCTTATTTTCTTATTGTCAAGTCAGATCTGCTCATTGCTCAAAAGAGTAACAGGGTCTATTAAGTAAAGCATATGCAACCTAGCCATTTATAAAAGTCCTGAAATAGAACATTAAGCAATTTGGAAGTAATGCAATGAACTGTCGTAGGAGAACAACTTTTGCTAAATGTGATTGCCTGTCAAAATATTGTTCCTGGCTGTGGGTTCTAATATGCTTGTCAACTTCTGTTGTTTTTAATTACAACTTTTTATAATGTGGATTTCTGGGGGTTCAAATTAGCACACAAACCAAGGGAAGGATGAACAAAGCATGCAATTATCAGAAGTACTGATAGAAGAGAACATTTGTAGATCAAGGTTGAATTGTGGGGTCCTTAGAGGTCTCTGAGCTTGGTTGTTTTCTTGAAGATATTTCATTACCCAACGAGGTAACCCAACTGAACTGATGATGCCACCGAGTTGGGTAATAAAACATCTGCAGGAAAACAACCAAGCTCAGAGAGCAACAAGGATCCCACCTCATCATAATAATGATGTGGGAGAAGGTGAAGTGCAACTTCAGTGATTTTGCCATGGGAAAAGATGGATAAAGGTTCAGTTTATGGCAGTGGTCCCCATCTTGTCTGGCTCCCTGTACTGGCAAGCAGCAGGGGGGAGGGGGTAGTTTTGCACATGTGCCTCAGTGGTGGGATTCAAAAGTTTTTACTACCAGTTGTGGGCATGGCTTGGTGGGCATGGTGTGGCTTGGTGGGCATGGCTTGGTGGGCATGGCAGGGGAAGGTTACTGCAAAATCCCCATTCCCTCCCCACCCCACTAACCTGCTTTTCAGCTCCATTCTCCTGTGCAGAGCAACAAAAGACCCAGCTGATTAGTTGGGACTTGGGAGGCAGAGAATAGAAGGGGGCAGAGCCAACCATAGGTGGTATTTGCTGGTTCTCTGAACTACTCAAAATTTCTGCTACCAGTTCTCCAGAACTGGTCAGAACCTGCTGAATACCACCCCTGATGTGCCTGCTGCTTACAGAAATGGACCTGTGGGTGCTTGCCTGCTGCTTGTGTGGCCCAGTTTCCCCAGACCAAGGATTGGGGTCCCCTAATTCATGACAAACACACTGTCATGAACACACTGTGTTGTAAAATTGAACCATAGAACATTCACCTACTGAAGGCAGGAGGGTTTTTGATCCTTTCCTCCTTTCTGGTTTCTCTTCTTCCTCTCGTTATTGCATATATTTTGTGGGAAAACAGCAGGATGCTGTTTCCTACCTGGATTTAAGGGATATAATTCTTTCTCTTCTCCACCAGCATAAAAAGCTGCTTCATACCCCCAGTGGCGCTTCGAAATAGGGTTGTATGAATTTTGCATTTGAAGTTGATTTCATCCATTTATTCCTTTGAAACAGCCCTTTGAATGTTTTGAGTGAAATTGCCAGATCAGTCTGATGTGCTCAATCAAGTAAAGGATCTCTTTGAATATTTAGTAGATTTCTGGATAGATATGCATGCCTACATAGGCATACCGATATTGCTGTCAAATTGTACTGAATCTTCAAATTAGACAATAAACCTCCTTTAGACCTTGACTTTACTAATTTTATTTCCAGCTATTTTTGCTGCCTCTTCCTCAAGATAACACTATTTTTTTTCCTGTTTTCTCACTGAAGCAACAGGGGGAAAACAATTTTTTTCCTGAAAGATATAAAATCGGAAGTAACCATATTAATAAAAGATATCTGATGTTTGCCAGGATCCAAAAAATCTAGTCCCAGTATCTCTTTCTTACTAAAGAAACTGAAGAGGTATCACTTCCAAATGTTGAAGAACCTACTTAGCTGCCATTTATTGGATCAAGGATGAAGAATCTGAGCCTTTCTAAATTGAAAAAATTTATATTATGTTTGCCATTTTCAGACAACCAGTGTAACTTGAATGGAATTACTTCAGAGAGTAATTAGGTCTGCAGAAAAAAACAATTACTACCAATCTGCCTTCAATTGAGGACCTGCATACTGCACAAGTCAAAAAGAGGCCTGTGAAAATATTTACAGATCCCTCACATCCCGGACATAAACTGTTTCAACTCCTACCCTCAAAATGATGCTATAGAGCCCTGCACACCAGAACAACTAGACACAAGGACAGTTTTTCCCCAAAGGCCGTCACTCTGCTAAACAAATAATTCCCTCAGCACTGTCCAACTATTTACAAAGTCTGCACTACTATTACTATTAATCTTCTCGTCACTCCTTATCGCCCATCCCCTCCCACTTGTGACTGTATGACTGTAACTTTGTCACTTAAATCCACAATTTATATTGACTGTTTCCTAGTATGTTTTGATTGCTTATTGTACTCTATTAATATTATTAAGTGTTGTACCTGATGATTCTTGATTCTTGATGAATGTATCTTTTCTTTTATGTACACTGAGAACATATGCACCAAAGACAAATTCCTTGTGTGTCCAATCACACTTGGCCAATAAAGAATTCTATTCTATTCTATTCCGATGTTCTCCCTTTTTGGCATAGCTAAAAGTGAATTCTTCATATTGAACTGTGAGATGAACTACAAATTAATTTCATAATTAATCATCTTCTTTTAATGACCCCTTAATCCCTTGCGAGGTGGAGTGTGGGCAACTGAATTGCCGGATGCCCTTCCTGTCACCAATGCAGAGTTTTGTTCAGCAAATATAATCTCATTGTGTCCAGAGAGGAAAAAAATATTTGCCTCTACCTAGGATCGAACTCACAGCCTCCTGAGTGTGAGGCGAGAGCTCCAAGTCTAGGCCACACAACACTCAAATTAATTTCATAATCAACAAAATAAATGAATCATGGGCCAGGGATAATAGACTGGAGAGGCTTTTTCTATATTATTTACAGTCAATGGAATGAATAGAAGTTGTTCTTCAATTCTACCACCTTAATGCTTGAGAAATTGATTAAGATTTTTTTTACTGACTTTTATTTATTTATTAAATTTATATGTTGCCCATCCCACAACTGAAACGAGCCAACAAAGATGCATCTGTTTTACCAGGTTCCTAATTGCTAAATAGTTTTGGTATTGATTTGATTGCTATACTTTTCAGGTTATTGCTAAATATACATATTTTGCACTTGGTTTAAAAGGCTGTTAACCACTTTAATCTTGCCCTGAAAAAAAAAAAAAAAGAATGATTTTTAAAAGTAATCTGTATGTGTGTGTGTGTGTGTATATACATACATATATATATGTATAGCTTTGTTCGGGTATTTTCCCACGTCATTGTAGTTGTGCTTTTAAAGTTGTAGCAACGTTTCGGCAGAATCTCATCTGCCATCATCAGGCTTCTGTATTGTGTTCGTCTGTGATGATGAACCCACAGATGAACACTATACAGAAGCCTGATGATGGCAGATGAGATTCTGCTGAAACGCTGCTACAACTTTAAAAGCACAACTACAATGACGTGGGAAAATACCCGAACAAAGCTGAATGCCATACATGTAAGTACCGCTAAAAACTTAAGAATATATATATATATATATATATATATATATATATATATATATATATATATATATATATATTTAATATATATATTAAATATATATTTTATATAAAATATATATTATATATATATATATATATATATATATATATATATATATATATATATATATATATAATATATATATATATAAAATATATATTTAATATATAGAACTTAGAATATATTTATATATATATATATATATATATATATATTTAATATATATATTAAATATATATTTTATATAATATATATATATATGTATATTATATAAAATATATATATATATATAAAATATATATTTTATATATTTAAATATATATATATATTCTTTTCATATATATATATATATATATATATATATATCAGAATATTATATATATTTAATATATATATTAAATATATATTTTATATATATATATATATAAATATAAATATAAATATAAATATAAATATATATTAAAAAGGAGTCCTGATAAGATATGGAGAATGAAGAAGAAACTTCTCGATCCAAGACAGACCAAACTCAACAGGTTATTTGGGATGTGTTCACAAATTCTGTCTACTGTTCCACTTTTCCAGACTGGGAGAACTTGAATCAAATTATAAGGTCTAATTTTATATCAAATGGCAGTCAGGATAAAGTGCTACCTTTTTAGGCTGGCTCTTTGCATGTAGATATGTCTATAAAAAGAACAAATATTTAAGGATTTCAACAACAATAAAAGAACTGGAAGAGGTCTTGGAGGTCTTCTAGTCCAACCCCCTGCTCAATCAGGAGAGCCTATACCAATTCAGATAAATGGTTCTCCAATTTCTTCTTAAAAACCTCCAGTGTTGGAGCACCCACAATATAGAAGGAGATCTGCCAACGCATCAGAAATGGATCCAAATCTTCTGTGATCAATTCATCTAATAATCTGATCATCTAAAACCATGGAGCTGCTTGAGCTGTTGATAGAACTTCAACTGTTTTACCAGAGCAGAATAACTGGATAAAAACAAAATCTATCAATCAATCTAAAAAATAGGGTTTTATGCCTGGCTACACCCAACATAGTAGCTATGTGTTAGAAAAACTAGTC
Source organism: Notechis scutatus (assembly GCF_049901735.1). Taxonomy (NCBI): domain Eukaryota; kingdom Metazoa; phylum Chordata; class Lepidosauria; order Squamata; family Elapidae; genus Notechis; species Notechis scutatus. The sequence goes on from NC_142018.1 coordinate 16,417,077, forward strand.
ATATATTTTCTGAAGTACAGACATGACAACTCTCTCAGAACAAGTGATTGTTCCAAGCCTAGATGTGAAGTGTCTCCAGCTAGTTAAAATTAAATGTGAGTCTGCAAATTGGAAATGGGAGCATTTGCAACATTATTTTGTATAATCCATTTTTTTTCCAAAAGCAAGAGAAAAAAGATCCTAAATATGTCATTGACAAAAGATTCATCATTATGCCTCATTGTCAGGTAATAAACATCTGGGGTATTTTTGGGGTAGGGAGAGGGTTTGGCAGTGGACACTTGCATTCTCTGCTGGAAATTCTAAGTTTGGAAGTTTGGAATCAATCCCAGAAAGTATTTCAGCAACTTCCAAAACAGTGTTTCAAAAATAGAAAATTCAACAATTACTGGACACCTTTAATCAAGGCTTCGGTGTATATGAAATATCAAAAGTAATTACTGTAATTAGCATCTCTGGAAGACAGTGATTTTGTAAAACTTCCCTCTGCCCTCTCTTGCTAGGTGCACATTTTCCTTTTTTTTAAGATAATGGTAGAAATTTTAAACACCAACAATAAACCTTTGCTTCTTTTTCTTTCTTTTTTTTTTAGCCCTCCCCTTTCAATTTTGCCAAATTTTAGTTCATCATTTTGAAAACAAGATTACCATTCAGGAAAGAAGGAAAATTGAAGAAAGGAACAACAACAATAAAAAATCCTTGGAAAATTCATCTTATTGCCAAAAGTTCTTCAACCCTATGTCCATTTTTTTTTAAGTAATGAAAAATTAGTTTTTCAGAATATTTCAGCTGGAATGGGATTTTGATATAAGCCTCCTATTAAGTACATAAAATCTGTTCAATCAAACCAGATAGCTCATCGGGGATATTGTCTCCAAAATGACCAAAAACATATTTCAATAAAATTCATAAGCCAGGCAAGTATATAGTAGGCCAACCCATCCATGTAACTAGATTTATGTTTCTCAACTTTAAGATATGTGGACTTCAACTCCCAGAATTCCATGCTGGTTAGGGAATTCTGGGAGTTGAAGTCCACATATCTTACAGTTGTTAAGGTTTAAAAAAAACACTGAAACTAAACCTTGGAAGAGTTGCAAACATGGTTTGAGAAGAAAGGATAGCCCTCTTTAAATATCTGAAAAGACATCACACAGAAGAAGATCGAGACTTAGTTGTCTATCAGCACATAATAATAGCTGATTAGTTAATATAGAAATAATCCTCCTGTTTTAACAACCCCATAATCCCTTGCAGATGGAGTCTGGGCAGCTGAGTGTTTACTGGCCAGATGCCCTTCCTGTCACCAATGCGGCATTTTATTCAGCAGATACATTCTCGGTGCGCCCAGAGAGAGAAATATCTGCCTCTACCTGGGATCGAACAAACTCACAGCCTCCTGATTGTGAGGTGAGAGCTCCACCACCCATTAGTTAATATAGAAATGACTAAATGTTAAAAGAAACTTCCAAATAGCAAAAGAGATTTGACAGTTAAACCAATAATCTAAAGAAATGATGGGCTCCTTTCTTGCAAGAATTATCCACACAGAGCTTAGATACAACATGTCTGTATGCATTAAGTTGGATTCCTCAAGTGAGCAAAAAGTATTGATTAAATTTAAGACTTTTATAATACCAACATATCCGCAATGGGATCATTTTATACTTTGCCAGTGTATAATCACAGCAATGATTTCAAAGAAGGTGTCCAATTAATCACCATACTTTTGATGGTACCCATAGTGCTCCAAAATGAAAAACAGACCTTTAATATTAGAATATTTTGCAGTGGGTGATGCTTTCATATACTATTTACATACAACTTATCTAAACAAGGTCTAAATTCAGGGGTAGCATTCAGGTTAAGAGATTGATAAAATCCATTGAACTTTACAGCCTTTTAAAGTAGTTATGAGGACCCGATTGTCTCATTGACTTCAATGGAATTGCATATGAGGAACTTTCTAAATATTATTCCATAAAAACAACATTTTTGAAAGTAATAAAATCTCCAGCAATGGAGACTGAGGGCAGGCTAAATTAAAGTTGCTTTCTGCAATTATGATCCATACCTCCCAGGGCCAAAGAATGAACCAATTGTGTTCCCCAGTCATTCTAAAGAGAATATTACATTTGAATTCTAAATAAGGAAGTTCTGTGAAATATCAGATACCTGGCAAACTTTATTAAACTTAATTTCACATGGGCTTCTTAGTGCTAAACGTAATGTGGATTGTGTTTTGTTTGTGGCTGACTTTGACCTATGAAACCATTCATTTTGGCTCATGTTTTTTTTTTTTTTAAAGAGGCCTGATAATTAATGGGGCTTACAGATAAAAAAAATGTTCCTTGGTAATTTTTTTCTGAGATTTCTTTTGCTAATGAAGACTTTTGCAAATGATATACTCATTTTCTTTTTATTTCTCTAGATTCCTAAGGTCTTAAAAACCTGGCTACTGTCCTAGCTTTGGTATGGGACTTCCCTATTTGTGACTTTTACACTTTGATATGTTGCCTGGATTATCATCTTGCCATTATTTTGTAATTATTTTAAACTGACAAATGAAATCAGAGATAAAACCCTGGTGTTGTTTTTAATAGGAACAGCAGAGAGGCTGTTTGGTTACTACACTGTCATGCACTTGTCAGAATCTGATTCTGAGGAGGAGGCCGAGCAGCTGACAGGGAGTGGGAGTGTGGCTCTGTTGGCTGTGGAAGAAACTGGAGAAGGGCACAGTCCAGCTAGGCATAGCAGAACAGAGGTAGAGCAATGCAGAGGAAATTCAGAGGAAGACCCAGACCCACCCCCTCTTCATCCTATGGCACGCAGGGAGGAACAGAGAAGGGAGCAACATGAGTTGCATGGCTTATGGGGGAGGAAAGGGCCCTGATTCCCTTCATTAGCTGCAGCTGGGAACAGCTGTTTAAAATGGGAAGCTGTGCACAGCAAACTGTTGGAAACAAATTGTGTATTATCTTGTTTTGTCGAGGCTTTTCTGGGTTCCTGGCGTCTTCCCAACTATGTGCGTTTTGTTGGCCTTTGAAGTCTGCAATTCCTTATCCTGTCCTGTCCTGTCCAGTTAATTGTTGTAGTGTGGTTTGTGTGGATTTTTATTTACAGTTTATATGTACTTTGTTTTCATACTGAATTTCCTCCACTTAAAGACTGTTATGGGAGGGTTTTTTCTCCAGCCGAAGGTAACTGGACATTGGGGGCAAAGTTGGAGGTATTAGAGGGACTTTTCTTACTTATGTGACTGTGTGCCACACCCCGGGTCATCACATATACAATATTTCAAGTAAAGTATTGGCCAGGAACTGTACATACATGATCTATATCTGAACAGAGGAATAAAAATATGTAAATATTATTACAGATATGACATGCTGAATAATTGAGACAAACAGACATTTTCTAGCAAGAGTGGAAACTGTGACATAAAACCCAAGATAAAGGTGACTGGCTGAATTTCTGAAGCCTCCTTTATCAAATGAAATATAAGAAAAACAGTTGGTTGCGAACAAAATCACAGTCCACCATTCTGTTCCCCCAGCAATCAATCAATGACCTGTGAGAAGCCTACATTTACTTTCCCAAACATTTACATTTGCTTAAAATTAGATGTTATGCCTGAATTCCACATATGAGTAGTTCTCAATTTACAATAATTCATTGATTGACTGTTCAACATTATAAGGGTACTGAAACAACAATTGACTTATGACTGGTTTGCACACTTACACAACCACTGCAGTATCCCCATGGTTATGTGACTAAAATCCAAATACTTGGCAACTGGCATGTATTATTGACTGTTGCAGTGTTGAATCTCTCCTTGTTCAGTTTCCATCCATGATTCTTTGCCTGGCCTTCAGGTGCTTTGGAAACTGCAGTGATTTCTAACAATTGTGTTAAGAAAGGTTGCAAAATGGGATAAAACTCACTTAATGATTATCTTTTTTAAAAAAAAATTTTTTTTATTAAACATTAAAAAATATATACATAATACAAAACATTTCATAAAATACAAAACCAAAAAGTTATACCTAACCAACAAACGTAAAAACATAAACATTTCTAATTGCTTAGACAGTGTGTTTTCCAATACTTAGTTCCTATATCTGGTATATATTCCTGTCATGACCTCTTCATGTTTTCCCTTGCCGATCTGTTTACTCACAGGTTTCTGTCCTTTATTCAATTATACCAGTTTTCCTAAACTGTAAAATATTTTGAATATATTTTAAAATATATTCCTTATCTTTTAACTTTTGGCTGAGTTTATGATCCATTTCCGTGCAGTCATAGAACTTTTGGATTATCAAATTATCTGTTGGCATCTGATCTCCCTTCCAACATTGAGCTAATGCTACCCTTGCTGTAGTTATTATATGTAAAATTAAATATTTGATTTCTTTTATGATTTCACCTTTTATTATTCCCAACCAAAAAAAAAAAAAAAAAATCACCCTTAAGTTCTAATTGAATGTTTGTGATTTCTCTTATCCATATTCATATTTTTTCCCAATAGTTTTTGCTCTTCCGGCAAAGCCAGAAACATGGAAGAAGGTACCTTTTGTTATCTTGTTTAGCAACTTTGGAGTCACTTATAGTCAAGGACTGACTACCTGTATTTCATTTGGACAGGAGGTCCTTTTGTACAAAATTTGGAGGCAGGGGTGGGCTCTGGGAAGAAGTGTAAATACTGACCAACTGTTCTTTTTTCTCTCCAAACAAACTATTTAATGGATAGTATCCTATTGATTTCAGAGCACAAGTAGTTTGTTCAGATAAAAATGTGCTGCGAAAGTCAATCGCTCAGAGAAACCTGGACCAATTGTGGCAAGACATGTAGCAATCAATGCTCAGAAACATTTTATTTTTCACATGTGAAAACTCATCGAGGTTGAATTATCTTCGGTCCAGAAATGTTTACAAGGCAAAATATGATCTTTTTTTTTTTAATGGAAAACAGAGTCTAATGTATGGTTTGTAATGTTAAATGTCATAGAAGAAGAGCAGCTGATCAGAAAATAATACAAAAAGGAAAGAAGAAAAAAGGGAGGGAGGGAGGGAGGGAGGGAGGGAAGGAAGGAAGGAAGGAAGGAAGGAAGGAAGGAAGGAAGGAAGGAAGGACACAGGGAGGAAAAGAGAAAGGAATATCTTTTGAGGCCTAGTGGGCATCTCTAAAACAGCAAAGCGGGGAAGGATGAATACAGTATGCATTGTACAGTCACATTGCAAATTCTGTCTGTTTTGTGCTTGCGTCGTAATCTTGCCCATGAGTACATAGGGGACAGAGCCTGCATTATTAAATTATGACACGTTTTATTGTTTTGACAAAACAGCAGCTTGCTGAAAATGCTCTTGCCAGACACAGGTTTTCCCCCATCCCTCCCCATTGCCTCTATGATGACATCATCAAAATCATCTTTCCCTATTTTTATTGCTGGTATGAATTGTTTCAGGCTGAAATTCTAATTCTACGCTTAGGAATAAAGCCTATTAAAAATGCATGGCGTATTTTGAGATACGTGCATGGAAGAACGTTGTCCATTAGTGGTGATCCAAAATGTTCCCCTCTACAGTGTAAAGATGGGCTTTATTTGGGTAGCACTTTCTTCATCCTTAAAGAAGATGGATTCTTCCTAACTGGAAAGCGCAGATGACTTCATATTGTCCCAAAAGTCTCACTCCCCAGAAATGACTTCCACCATATGTAGTATATTGTGGTACATTAAGTGTACCACATTATGTACTATATTTCAGACATTAAATGTTTCTGTTTTGGAACATCTGCTCAGCTTAACAGCTTCTGAGGACACTGAGAGCTGGTCTATGTTTCAGAATCAATTCATAATTCCAAAGTTTTCTTTGGAAAACTTCCTTATCCTACTTTCGAGTTTCAGGATGTCTTATAGAAGCACCCACATTGGAGGCAAGGACACAAAGCTCTCAAGAACGTGTTCCCCTGGATCTCACTTGGAAGAGGCTTATCAAGCTAGGCCAGTGATGGCTAACCTATGACACGCGTGTCACTCGTGACACGCCGAGGCACTTTGACTGACACCCCTGTTGGTGTGGGGAAAACCTGCACATTTAGAGGCTGCCTGTGCTCTGCTCCAATCCCTGCTCCCTGCTTGTTGCGTGGAGGCATGGTGTCACCGCTGCCGCAAGATCTTTGCAGCAGAGAACCAGTTTTAACCGCCATAAACTGAGGTTTGTCAGTTTCATTACCTCAGGAACGCTACAGGAGGAAAGGAGATCCATGAGGTTCACAGCCCTGTAAGGTGGCCTTCCGATCCCCACACCCTGCACCTGCAGCCCTGAGACCAGGGAGACGAGTTTCACAGCCCTGTGTGATCACCCCAGCCCAGTCCGTCATAAACCAAATTATTGATATTTCTTGAAGTGACACACAACCCGAGGAAGGCTACACTTTTTCCCGATTTTCGACACACTAAGCTGAAAAGGTTAGCCATCACTGAGCTAGGCTCTATGTGGACTGGATAGTAGTTGGACAGCCCAAACTGTAATCTAGCATTTCTCATTAACTATGACGGTGTCTTTGCTTCTCTTGAATGGTCTTGTACAGTGGTAGGATTCAATCATTTTTACTACTGATTCTGTGGGAGTAGTTTGGTGGTCGTGGCATGGCATGGCATGGCTTGGTGGGCATGGCAGGGGAAGGATGCTATAAAATCTTCATTCCCACCCCACTCCAGGGGGGGAAGTTACTGCAAAATCACATTCCCTCCCCACCCCACTAACCTGCTTTCCAGCTCCATTCTCCTGTGAAGGGCAACAAAAGAAGACCCAGCCAATCAGCTAGGACTCAGGAGGTGGAGAATAGATGGAGGCAGGGCTAGTCAGAGACGGTATTTGCTGGTTCTCCAAACTACTCAAAATTTCTGCTACCGGTTCTCCAGAACTGGTCAGAACCTGCTGAATACCACGTCTTGTGAGCCAAGAACTTTTTTTCTCTTAAAAAAAAAAAAAAGAGTATACATGAAACACTCAGAGCTGCTCATAAAACATTATTTCTAAAAAAACACAGTTCTTAGAATTTATCTGTTTCGTGGAAATGCAGGAGATGAAGGATGACATCATCAGCTGTAGGATCGTGTTAGGAATAATGTATAAGTTACCAATTTGGGTACGTGATTAATGTTTCAATAAGAAATATTATTGCAGGAGCCTGGCCTCCTGTAGGTAGAGCTTTTAAATGATGAAAAATGTTTCAGGGTACTTTGAGATGCTGGTATTTCCATCTAATTTTATCTTTGGCAGCATGAACAGTACAGACTTTAAAGAGGTATGTATTAGTTCCTGGATATGTATTAGAGACTAAAGAATCAGAAGTTTATAATAAATACAAAAGTATTTGGAATTCTTTGGATTTCGCAGAAAATACAGTATGAAAGCTTGAATGAAATATAGGTCTACAAACAATCATGGAAGCCAAAGGCTTTTAGCATCCAGCGTTTTTCAAACAAAATACCCAGTACTACAACAGCCTAGGATTCATAGACTTTCAAGTGTTTTCTTTGTTTTTCCTTGAAGACATTTCACTTCTCATCCAAGAGAAGCTTCTTCAGTTCTGACTGAATGGTGGAGAACTGAAGAAGCTTCTTCAGGGGTGGGATTCAAAAATCCCAGCAACCAGTTTGCTGCCCAGTTGCTAGGTGAACATGGCCATGGTGGGTGTGACCTACTGAAACTTCCTGTTTCCAACTTCAGGTGGGCCTCCAAAACCCAGTGGAGGCTGTTTTCACCCTCCAAAGGGTCCAGAAGCCTCCCCTGGGCCTCTGGGAGAGTGAAAATGGCCTCCCCTGGGCTCTGGAGGCCCACTGGAAGCGGGAAACAGGCCCATTTCTGGACTTCCAGAAGGCCCATTTTTTTCCTCTGCCAGAGCTTCCACGTGGACCCTGCGCTTACCTGCAACACATGGAGACTCCTGGGAGGGGAGGGGTGGGCAGGGCCAGCCGGTTGGTTGAAATACTGGTTCAGCAAACCAGATGTAACTTTAACATCTGGTTCACCCAAACCAATCCAAACTGGTAGAATCCCACCCCTGAGCTTCTTGGATGAGAAACAAAGGTTCTCAAGATGATTTACATGCTCCTTACACTTCATGGCCAATTCTGAAGACTATTCCTTCTCTCAACTTTTCTTGAGGTCACATGAGTGATGGTTCTCATCCAAGAAGCTTCTGAGCAAAGGTCCAATGGCCTCCTAAAAAAAGCACCTTTGGGACAGCCAATGACCCAGATAACTGAGAATCTCTCCAGAACATTTATCTGAAATGTTAAGCCTGCGAGAGAAAACACTCCTGTGTATTAAAAATGATGTTTGACCTAATTTCTTGTTTTGGAGCCATGAGAAACAAAATCAAGAAGCAATTGCTAAAAGTTTACATCTAGTATTGAAAAGAATGTCAAAATCAAATATATAATTCTGGTCAAGCATGATTTATGTTCTCCTCACACTTTGTGGCCAATTCTGAAGGCTATTGATTCTCTCAACCTTTCTTGAAGAGGTCACATGAGTGATGAATATCACAAAAGCTATCAATGGAATATGAGTGATGGGGTATGTGACTTTTTTTATCCAGTTGTGATGAAAGCAGCAAGCTCCTGCATGCATCCTTGATTCCATGCTATGCATTCATGATTCCAATCATCCATTTTAATGTCTTGTCATGGTATTATAGATGTACTTATGGGAAGCAGTGGGATTCTGTGTGAATTTGAAAACCCTGGGGACATAATCAGTGGGAAAATGCTGGCATGGAAACTGGGATTTTAAAAAAAGATAATGAAAAATTATTTCATACAAGAAGAACAAAAGGTGGAAATAAAGAGATTATAACAAGTGTGATTGGACTGGCCAATAACATTTTATTCCCTCATGTGCAGTAATCATAAATTTAATTTGTATAGAGATGATCATTATATTCTGACTACGTGTTTGACTGCCTACCTCCCTCAAAAGGGGGAGAAAGCAATACTAAGTGTGTACCTCAATGCATACAAATTAAAGTATTCATCCTCTAGCATAATTAAAATATGAACTCTTACTAAACACACCCAATCAGCTATTGAATCATTTGTTCTTTGCAAATTCTGAAAGGAATTATATCTTGCTTCATAGATCCTAGAATGAGGCAAGTAACCATTTGTAGACCATACAGAGACTATATTAAATTTTTAAAATTATCCTCTGAGAACTGCCATGGCAGTGAATATTCTGGGACTTTTTATTCCACAAAAATGTAACTATTTAGCCTTGCCAAAATTTAACATACCTCTTTTAGATTCCTTTGATGAAAAAGAAAACACATTACCCATGTTGCCCAGTTATAGATCTAAACAGGAACTCTGCTTAAAATAATCAAATAAAATAAAATGAAGAAGAAGAAAAACACCCCTGTCTACATGAGAAGCTTTTGGTCAGACTAGCCAATGTAGATTTAGATGTGCCAGTTTCAATATTTCATTATGTAAGATCTTCCGTCTTTGTTATGAATTTCATTTAGGGAAAAAAACGTGGAAGTACCTCTAGTATTAATATTATAAACAACCATTAAAGTAGTACTTCACTGTAATTGATTTAATTTTAATTCTTCCTCTTAAAACACTTCCTCCTGAATAGCTAGGATCAATCTTTTCGCATCTGAGATGAGTTGTCATAGCAACTTCAAGCTCGTGATGTTTTCAATCATGTTGATCAGTTTGAGGAAAATATATGTTTTGACACCGAGGTATTTTCATGTTGAAAATTGGTTCGAAAACATAGCTGTGGTGTAAAGTCAAGAGCATCATATGAGGAGCCAAAGTCGTTTAACGTGACTGTCAGTGTAATATATTACTTCCTTGTGACAATGTTTAAAATGGATTATAGTTGTGATGGAATCAGATAATGGAGTCACAGAGCATCCCCACTGGTGCACTTGAAATAATTCACATATTGTGAGCATGGAAGGATGCCTAGTCTTATTTCTAAAATGGCTTTTGTTCTGAAAATGTGAAATGTATACATATATCAAAGCAAGGCAATCATAGAAAATGTCAGTTTCAAGTAGCATTCGATATCTTTCCTTTATTTGGGGGGGGGGAACCTATGAAATCTGGTCATCTGAGAATTTGGGGCTTAACTGAGGAAGATGTAACGTATAATTAAAACAAAATTAATTAAATTAAAACATGGTGTTACTGCTCCAGATGGCAGACCTTCCCCCTTTCCCTCCCCCCACCTTAACACCATGATTTTGTGTATCAACACATTCCCATTCCACACTTCATATTTCTGGAGATGTCTGCAGGAAAAAGACAAATCTGAAGACAAATCCCTCTGTCTGACTCTGTCTCTCCGTCTCTGTCAGTCTGTCTCTCTCTCTCCCTCCCTCCCTCCCTCCCTAACTCCCTCCTCCCCACTCCCTCTATCTATCTATCTATCTATCTATCTATGTATCTATGTATCTATCTATATCTATCCATTACGATCTATCTATCTGTCTGTCTGTCTGTCTGTCTGTCTGTCTGTCTGTCTGTCCATCCGCCTGTCTGTCTGCCTGCCTGCTTGCCTGCCTGCCTGTCTGTCTAGCTTTCTAGCTTTCTAGCTATCTATCTTTATCTACTTACCTACCTACCTACCTACCTACCTACCTAGCAGTATCTATCTATCCACCTACCAGTATCTATCAATCTATCGGTATCTATCTATCTATCTATCTATCTATCTATCTATCTATCTATCTATCTATCTATCTATCCATTCGTCCATCCGTCCGTCTGCCTGCCTGCCTGCCTGCCTGCCTGCCTGTCTGTCTGTCTAGATTTCTAGCTATCTATCTTTATCTACTTACCTACCTACCTACCTACCTACCTACCTACCTAGCAGTATCTATCTATCTACCTACCGGTATCTATCAATCTATCTAGCTATCTAGCTATCTCTATCTATTCATCCATCCATCCATCCATCCACAATCCATCCATCCATTGATTTAAAAGAGTCCTGACTCCAGAAAGAGTCAGGATGAGATTCCTACATGGGTGTAAATACAACAAAATTTGGCAAATATTAATCTGCACTTTCAGACAAAGGACGGTTCACCTTGGGAACCCTTGCTTTGACCCAACAATTTGCTTGAAATGGACAATGCTGTCAGAAATATGATTCCATTTAAAGAGTCAGTTGAGTTGCCTTTGAATGAAATGTCTAAATTGGAATTTTGACTCAGTCCTACCAATGGACCTAATGTTCCAACATATTAATTGGATGGGGGACATCCATATTTCACTTCACAGGCAGAGAAGTTTTTCCATTCAACTGTCCCTTTTCGCAGATATTTTAAGAGACCCACCACCGACACCTCAAAATCTGTTTCCAGTTCAGCTCTTTTAAAGGTTTCTTTGTCAATTCCAAAAGACTTCTTAGCATGCTCCAATGTATAATTACATGACTAATGTATTTATGAATACATTGATTCTTTGTTAAGACTGGGGGAAAAAAGCAAGCAAAGACCATAATAAGCAGCTCCTTGCTGAACCTCAGCCAAATAATATATCAAAAATATCATTATTTACTATTTATACAACATCCAGATTGGATATGCTACTTTTCAACAAAGGTAACAACAGGCTCCTGTTTCCAAGTGCTCTATCAATTACTGTTACATATAAAAGAAATTAAGCAGAGACACGGGAGGAGAAAAGAAATAACCATTATGGACAGCATAAATGACAAGTATATTAGGAAAAACATAATGGATGGGGAGGGATCAAATGTAATCTTGCATTATTCAGCTTCCGGTAATCATATTGCTTTTAAAATCTGTCTATTTGGCATCACCAAATATGTTGTAACATGTATATTACAGAACCAGAGGTAAATTTAGGAGACTGGGGCTACTTCTGTTTCCAAAATTAGGGATTAAAAAATGTTTATTTCAAGGCACCTGAAGGCAAGTTTTTTTTCCCCTTTTCTCTGGAAAATAATCACCCTGTCCCCTCTTCCTTCATCTTCATGTACAAAGTTAAAGGTTTTTTTTTTTTTTTTGCTTTCACCCTGCTTAAAAGCAAGAGAAAGAAGAAGCATTGATGAATGTGAAACTAACTTCCTAGAAGGGAGTCATTTAACTTAAAAAATAAAAGGCTTGGTACTTATTTAGTGTATGATAAGAACATGACAAAAGAGAAATAAATACACGCAACCCTTCAATAGCCAACCCTACTTAGAGCCACCATAGCTTAGTAACCTATTGATCTCACTCTTGCCTAAAGTGGGATTAGAACTCCCCGTCTCCTGGTTTCCAGGCTACTGCCTTAACCACTACACCAGGGGTGTCAAACTCATTGAGGGGCGCATCAGGGCTGTGATTGATGTTGGGGGGCTGGGCGGGCATTGCTGACTAGGTGGGTGTGGCCAACTGGATGGGTGTGGCCAACTGAGTGAGTCTGGCCAGCCAAATCAGGACTGTGATTGACCTTGGAGGGCTGGCTGGGCACGACTGACTGGGTAGGTGTGGCCAACTGGGTGGGTGTGGCCAACTGGGTGGGTGTGGTCAACTGAGTGGGCATGGCCAGCCAAATCAGGACTATGATTGATCTCGGGGGGCCAGCTGGGCATGGCTGACTGGGTGGGTGTGGCCAAAAGGGTGGGTGTGGTCAACTAAGTGGGCATGGCCAACTGAGTGGGCATGGCCAGCCAAATCAGGACCGTGATTGACCTTGGGGAGCTGACCGGGCTCAGCTGACTGGATGGGTCTGGCCAACTGGGTAGGTGTGGCCAACTGAGTGGGCGTGGCCAGTTTGACTCCATTCCCCAAACTGCTGGCGTCTTTCCTCTTCACATTGAGTAGATCAAAATGGCCCCACGGGGCAGATCTGACCACATCAAGGGCTGGATCTGGCCAGCGAGCCTTGAGTTTGACACCCTTGCACTACACCAAGTTGCCTCTAAATGGTTGAAAGGGACAATGTTATGTGTGCTATTAATGGAGCCCTGTTTTCCTAGACCATTGATACAGTGGTGGGATTCGATTTTTTTTTTACTACCGGTTCTGTGGGCATGGCTTGGTGGTAGGGGAAGGATACTGCAAAATCCCCATTCCCTCCCCACTCCTGGGGGAAGGTTACTGCAAAATCTCCATTCTCTCCCCACTCCATTAACCTGCTTTCCAGCTCTGTTCTCCTGTGCAGGGCAAGAAAAGAAGACCCAGCCAATCAGCTGGGACTTTGGAGGCAGAGAATAGATGGAAACAGAGCCAGTCAGAGGGGGTATTTGCTGGTTCTCTGAACTACTCAAAATTTCCACTACCGGTTGTCCAGAACTGGTCAGAACTGGCTGAATACCACCTCTGCATTGATAAGAACTTGATGGAGACATAAAACAATCTTGATTATACCAGTGACTGTTCTCACCATTTCTGATTCTTCTACCAAGAAACTGACCATTATCGTCCATTATATCAGAAGCTTTCTGCTAATGAAGCACAACTTCCTATCTAGCTACTGCCAAGGCTGACTAGGATTCCTCTGTGAAATGAACTGTTAAATCCCAAATTGACTCATCTCTGCCTTCCATAGTCCGCCAACCTATTGAGTCATTCCAAAGGTATTCATTATATAGCAATGGCAAATGGGATGCTTTGCTCTTTTCAATGGACCCTCTTTTTCTAAGTGGACTAATAGGTGCGCCTGAAATACCCAAGGAAGTCATTTGAGAGAGCTATATTTTTTCTTCTCCTTATATGCCAGTGATTTAAAATACAGGTTTTTGAAGCAATGAACAAAAAAAAAAAAAAAAAGAAAGAAAGAAAAGAAAAGAGAAGAATTGGTCCAGTTTTAATCTGTGGGTTAGGAGAAAAAAAACTTTTCTCTGGAAGAAAATTGTTTTAAAATATTCTCTTTGGTGTTAGTCATTCTTTTTTCAACTGACACAGAAAAGTGATATCCAGGAAAGGTTATATCCATCACATCCTGATGTTTAGAGTGTGATTGTGTGATTGTGTTGCTCAAAGGCACGTCTTACTTGACCTTCCCCCATTAAAAGCTGTCTTAAAGTACACAGCCTGCCAATGAAGGCTGAACTGAAGTTCCCAATTATTGTTCATGAATAATTTCAATAGTGCTGAAAACATCTATTGTTGAATTTGAATCTATCTATCTATCTATCTATCTATCTATCTATCTATCTATCTATCTATCTATCTATCCATATATATCTGACCAGTTTCAAGAAGAAAAAAAACATGCACATTTTGTCGTTGCTAAGGCATTTCTTTCTGTGGTATTTTTTTTTAAAAGCATTACTTTAAAGACAAGTAGTTACATGAGTATATGAACTCAGATGACTTATAAACAACATGCAAGCGCACTGAAAAAAAGAGATGTGGCAAGCTTATATGACTTTCAGAATAGTAACTTTACATGATTTTCAGCTAAGAAAATATATAGTTTTTTAGCATATGGTTTGGCTCCTGTACAACCTAATATTATGCATATATTTTTTAGCCAAAACAAAATCAAACAATTCATTCTGCAGACATTACTTTCCTTTCCTTTAAAAGATATTCCAGATAGATGTGGTATAGAAAAAAGGGCTTTGATGTGAAGAAAGACAAAAATGTCATAGATTAAAAGGAAGCTGAGAAAGAGGAGTTCAAAACATATATAGTTATAATGTTTGTTTTTCTCATACCATAAACTGAAATTTTGAACAACGGTGTTCACCTTCACTCATCATTGGGTGGAAAGCTGTAGCTTAAAGCCTTGCAAAGCAAGTCAGTGAAGGTTCTCAGTCATCCAGGTGGAGTTTCCTGGAAGTTGAATCATGGCAATTGGATTTCTTTTCTTTTGGGTTCAAAACATTTCACTGCTTATCCAGGTAACTTATTTATTTGTTTTATTTAGTTTAGTTTGTCAAGCATGTATGAGAAAAACAAGTATAAGTATGAACATAACATATAAACATTTAAGTATAAACAGGTATAAGTATATACATAATAAATGAGTACGAATAAATGGGAAGATTAGGGCAGGGACAGTAGGCACACTGGTGTGCTTATTCTACAGAGGAATTATTGAGTCTGTCATGTGCACCTCTATAACTGTCTGGTTTGGTTCTGCAACCCAACAGGACAGACACAGACTTCAGAGTATAACTAGGACTGCAGAAAAAAACAATTACTACCAATCTGCCTTCAATTGAGGACCTGAATACTGCACAAGTCTAAAAGAGCCCTGTGAAAATATTTACAGACCCCTCACATCCCAGACATAAACTGTTTCAACTCCTTCCCTCAAAACAACGCTATAGAGCACTGCACACCAGAACAACTAGACACAAGGACAGGTTTTTCCTGAAAGCCATCACTCTGCTAAACAAATAATTCCCTCAACACTGTCCAACTATTTACAAAGTCTGCATTACTATTACCATTAATCTTCCCATCACTCTTTATCACCCATCCCCTCCCACTTGTGACTGTATGACTGTAACTTTGTCGCTTGTATCCTTACAATTTATATTGATTGTTTCCTGGTATGATTTGATTGCTTATTGTACCCTATGACTATTATTAAGTGTTGTAGGTAATGATTCTTGACGAAGGTATCTTTTCTTTTATGTATACTGAGAGCATTTGCACCAAGACAAATTTCTTGTGTGTCCAATCACACTTAGCCAATAAAGTATTCTAATTCCAATTCTAATCATGCACACCCCCCTACAGACCTCTTAGGAATGGAGTGAGGTCCACGGTGGACAGTTTAAGGTTAAAGGATGTTTGAGGATGTTTGGGGGTTTGAGGATGTAACAACAGAGTCAGGTAGTGAGTTCCAGGCATTGACCACTCTGTTGCTGAAGTCTCATTTTCTGCAATTGAGTTTGGAATGGTTTACTTTGAGTTTGTTTGCCCGTGTTTCATTGTGGTTGAAGCTGAAGTAGTCATTGACAGGTAGGACGTTGTAGCAGACAATTCTGTGTACTAAGCTAAGGTCAGACATAGTTCAGACAGAAGCTACTTGCTCATCCAAGTAGTTTCTGTCTGAAGCTACTTGGATAAATAGCAAAATGTTGTTGTTTTTTAAACAAAATAAGTCTGGTTGCCATGACTCAACATTGCAAACCAAGGGGTCTCAAAGAATCTCCAAAGATTAAAGGCTACTTGCAAAAACTGTTGAATTCTTAATGGCTTATTCTTTATTTTATGTTCATTGAGATATTCAGTGGCTTAGCCAAAGATACTGTTCCTTCCTCAAAAATTACTCCTTTTTTTCCAAAGCTAATTATGGAAAACAGGACTTTAGTGTTGTCCCACAGGTGTTATAAAAAAGAACCTGATCAAGAAGAAGAGATGTTGGCTGCTTCTTTTTGTATTGGTGCAACAACCACTGGGTGATTAAGTGAAATACAATCCTCTAACCATGTTTGGTAGCCTCTATTCAATGTGTTCAATAAGTTCCCAATTTTGCTGCTTGAATAGGAACGTAAAGTCAATGGCACTGTTGAAAGCAACTGCCAAATCACACTGCACACTCAATAAACTCTGGCTCATTGTATCATACCTGCTGTATGGGGGTCCATCCAAGCAGATATTTTGCTTTGTGAGCCACATTTGAATATCCTCGGCAATCACAAAAATGATTTCTGTGCTGCTTCTTTTGGATTATACAATGTTTCAGGTACCGAGATGGACTTATTTTGATTATCATTACTTCCCCCCCCTCCACCCACCCGAAATACAAGGTTTGGTTGTCCTTGATGGAGTCCGTGTGGTTAAGTTAATTCTACTGTCTCTTGTCTCCGTTTGTTTTTGCTCCTAGGTTTGAAGCAATCAGTGCAAACTGGTCAGGAAAGGGGGAGGCCCTGATGATATAGTGCAATGGAGAATGGTGGCTTAGTTTGCTCCTGAGTGACCCGCTACAGTTTTGATACTTTCAGAATGACAGGCTGTTGTTCTCCATTGCAGACTTGAAATTCATGATCACACCAGGCAAGAAACCAGATGAATTGGCTTTGTTTTATCATCCATTAAGCTTGTCATTCCATATACAGCTTATTGAACTTTCTTAGCTTGATCCAGCTTTGCGGAGACTCATCACAATAAATTAACATAAATGCACCTGAGTGATGGAACTGACAATGATGTTTCATGCCAAAGGAGTGAAATGTTGCATATTTCATTATCACTAGGATGGGGGAAAGCCTTCTCTTTTCTTTTCCCCCAAAGCACAAATACTCAAAATTCAAAAGAGCTGCAGTTGAGTAACTACATTTTTATGTTTGCTTTGTTTTATGGATCAAAAAGGAAACCTGCAATAAATTGAAGGATAACCGTTATTATTATGGTTGGTCACATTGTCAGCCAGATGGATTTTTGTCCATCTACTGAGTTCTTCCCAGGTACCTGGGATAGGTATCCATCATTGTTTAAGCTGCCTTTTGCAATTGACTGGTAGCAATCTTGTCAATGTCAGTGGTATTCCAATGGTGATGCAGATATTTTTGGAACTGTACCCAAGACACCTATTACTATTGGTGTTATCTATACTTTCTTTTGCAGTAGTTGAAAAAAAAAATCTAATCTAAACATCTGACCTAGTAAGCCAGATGTTTAGACTGAATTAGGCATTTTTATCCACCCATTCCCAAAGGCCTGGAATATCTTTATATATAAAAGCGAAATGCCACTCATGCATCATCACAAAATCTCCAGAACCGCAAAGCCTACAAACTTGAAATTTATCACATATGTTCCTATTGGCTTCTAGGCGCTCACTAAGAAAGGATTTTTCGAAATGACCAACAGAGCATTAGTATTTCATATAATATTATTAACACACTCTGATGCTGAAGATTCTACTCCCCCTCCCCACCTGAAAAGAAATCCGTTCCAAATGCAAAACACAAGCAGAGGAGAGGAGTTTCAGTTTCAGTTTCACAGCAGCAAGCAGCTTTAGTACACAACAGTTGAGCTAAGCCATACCCAGGCTCCTTGCTGTCTCCTTCTTGCTCACTCAGCAAATACTGCTTTCCAAACAGTCCTCAACTCTCTCACACACTGACAGGATGCTACCCAGATGAATACCAATGGTACTCTGCTGGTAGGCAGAGGCAGACTTTTTACCCCTTATTTTCCTTCCCAAAACCTAAGAAACATAGTTTCGTAGTGAAGCACAGGTATAGATCTAGGAATAGAATAGAATAGAATAGAATAGAATAGAATAGAATAGAATAGAATAGAATAGAATAGAATAGAATAGAATAGAATAGAATAGAATAAGAGTAGAGCAGAACAGAACAGAACATTCTTTATTGTCCAAGTGTGATTGGGCACAAAGTATAGGCAGATATTGTTCACATTCTGGTTATTATTTTTATTATTTTAAATAGTAAATATTGTTTGGATTATTGAGAGATCATAGCTGTATAGGTATAGAGCTAGCTGTCACCTACAATATACACAGCTTACAAGTTTCTTTATTTTATGCAGGGTTTGGAAGAGTTTTAGAAGGTAGTCCTGGCCTTGAGATCCTGCAAAGAGAAGATTAATTTTTCAAGTGTTTATTTTTCAAAAAGAAAAAAAGAAGAAGAGGAAGGGGGGGGGAAAAAAAGGAGAAATGCCAAGCAAATTCTTTCTGTTTACGTTTCTGAAGCTGTATTTCATCAGCCACAGTCTCTAGAGAAACCATGATAGGCAGTGATAAATTCCAGTTCAGTGATTTATAGTTTTTAAATAAAAACAAATGGCTCCTATGTGCATCCTTTGAGCCCGGCTTCCTTGGACTTGCTCAATTCACATGAATTTTAAAAACCAAGCAGGAATATTTGACCTTTTCCATTACAATCTCTATCTGGAACTGTAGTTTCAAAGTCACTTTTTTTCCCCGCGACCACCAGCATACTGTTTTCATATTGGAATCCCCCTTGAGTTCCATATTACCTGGGCTAATTCTGGGTAAGGATAAGGTCACATTGGTATCATGACCTATAAGCTCGTTCCATCTTGTTTCTTTGAATAACCTCTAAATTAATGAATGTCCTAAAAAAAAGAAGAAGCCCATTTTAAAACCTGCTCTCAAATTGCAGATTGTACTTCATCTCAGGATGTCTGTATTATTCCTTCAACCTTTGCAGTCAACAATCCCATCCAATTGTTCAGGAAAGGTGCCCTCTAGCCGATAACTAAGTTCCAGTCTGCACATAATAGGCTGTATAAAGTGAACATCAGACACTGATGTGTCCAACCTCAATGCTCTAAGCAAAGTGTCAGAATAATGTGCTCTAAATTACAAACTATTGACCACAAAGTGAAGTTATTTCAAGTCTAAGCCAATTCATCTTAGTTGGTTGTTTGCTCTGAAGCAAGTTGTTTTTACACATGGGTTACCCATACATAGATTGGTTCACACTATTGTTGTGAGTCCATGCCAAACAAGCATGTTAAATTAAAAACAAACAACCACACAATAGGATATACAACTCCAAGCAATATTTCTTACCTATGCTGATTCATTCTATGTCCTATCTCTTCCGATTCACCTTACAGACTCTATTTCTTTTTCACTCTGTGGTGGTGCAGTGGTTAGAATGCAGTATTGCAGGCCCATTTCCAGGAGTTTGACCTGACTAGCTCAAGGTTAACTGAGCCTTCCAACCTTCCAAGGTCAATAAAATGAAGACCCAGACTGTTACTTATATACTGATTCATAGTGCTTTACAGTCCTCTCTAAGTAGTTTACAGTTAGTAAATTGCTTAGCGAGGGCTATAAAGCACTATGAAGTGGCATATAAGTGCTATTGCTTGGGAAGGAAGGAAGGAAGGAAGGAAGGAAGGAAGGAAGGAAGGAAGGAAGGAAGGAAGGAAGGAAGGAAGGAAGGAAGGAAGGAAGGAAGGAAGGAACGAGTGAGGGAGGGAAGTCATAGTGGTTCAGTTGTTACAGTGCAGTATTGCAGGCTGACTTTGCTCACTGTCCAGAATTCAGTCCTGACCAGCTCAAGGTTGACTGAGCCTTCCAAATTTCCAAGATCAGTAAAATGAGGACCCAGACTGTTACTTATACTTATATACTGATTCATAGCGCTTTACAGTCCTCTCTAAGCAGTTTACAGTTAGTAAATTGCTTAGCGAGGGCTATAAAGCACTATGAAGTGGCATATAAGTGCTATTGCTTGGGAAGGAAGGAAGGAAAGAAGGAAGGAAGGAAGGAAGGAAGGAAGGAAGGAGCGAGGGAGGGAGGGAGGGAGGGAAGTCATAGTGGTTCAGTTGTTACAGTGCAGTATTGCAGGCTGACTTTGCTCAGTGTCCAGAGTTCAGTCCTGACCAGCTCAAGGTTGACTGAGCCTTCCAAATTTCCAAGATCAGTAAAATGAGGACCCAGACTGTTACTTATACTTATATACTGATTCATAGCGCTTACAGTCCTCTCTAAGCAGTTTACAGTTAGTAAATTGCTTAGCGAGGGCTATAAAGCACTATGAAGTGGCATATAAGTGCTATTGCTTGGGAAGGAAGGAAGGAAAGAAGGAAGGAAGGAAGGAAGGAAGGAAGGAAGGAAGGAAGGAGGGAGGGAGGGAGGGAAGTCATAGTGGTTCAGTTGTTACAGTGCAGTATTGCAGGCTGACTTTGCTCAGTGTCCAGAGTTCAGTCCTGACCAGCTCAAGGTTGACTGAGCCTTCCAAATTTCCAAGATCAGTAAAATGAGGACCCAAACTGTTACTTATACTTATATACTGCTTTACAGCCCTCTCTAAGCAGATTACAGAGTCAGTAAACTACTTAGCGAAGGCTGCAAAGCACTATGAAGCGGCATATAAGGAGAAGTGCTATTGCTATTTCAGAAGATGTATCATTCACAAACCTGACTTTTTAGTCTTTCTTTGATACTTCTACTGACTTTTTGTCTTTAATTTGTGGACCTTCAAGTATTATTTCCCAGATTAGATGGTCTGCTTGATAGTGACATTTAAATATCCATCTAATTATACTTTCTTATAATCTCCACATGCTTTGTGTAACCTATTTTATAGTATAAATCTTTGGCAAACATGTGAAGGAATGTTCACATTAATTTATCACATTCCACACAACTTTGTGATAAAGTATATCATAGCAGGAAACAAATAAGGTTATATCTTTTATTGGGATTTAATCTTTTTGCTAGTAGAAAATTTTAGAGATAATTATTGAAAGATTCCCTGTAGTTTCCAATCTGTCCTAGTTCTGGTTCTAGCAAGAGTCCTGGAAACAAATTGAAAACTAGTATGAAATGGAATATGAGAAATTGACTTCTATGTTTTGGAACTTCATTATGATGAGAAAGTCCATTTAGTCCTCTTTCTTGGACCATCTTCCAATAAATGAAAAAGTTCTTCTTTAGGCCAAACTTTGGTGCGATATTTTGGGTTGTAGTTATGCTGATCTCTGTTGGGCTTCGTGTTCTAATCTGCATCAAAATGGTGAAGCCAGAATCAAGTTACCCTGGAGATTCTACCGAGTGACTTTGGTTAGGTCTTTGTTGTTTGAGACTACACTGTCTTCTACACGAGCCATTGGGGGTCCCAGTGAGAAAATATCACACTGGAAATAGTTGATGGACTATAATAGCAGATCCTACTCCCTGACATATACCTTGGGGTATTTGGGGCAGAATTTAGCAATTGCCAAACTACAATCTCTTCCAAGTTAAGCTCAGCTCCTGGCAGCTTCATAGATAAGCCCGCATCATTTTTTTAGGCACCTATTGAGAGCAATGGAAATGACCCGCAGGGAAAGAAGGAAAAGCAGCTAACCAAGTTAACGGTTAGATAAAAGGATCTGAGTCTGGGGCACAAATGTAATGTGTAGAAACATCTCAGATAAGCTCCTCCTTCGTTCACATGACTATAAAGGGAGGAGAGAAGAATGCTCTGATTGCAATATTCTATTACTAGAACTGTTAGTAGTTAAGAGACAGTCACAGCAGCAATGCAGAAATAACACTGATCTACAAGGGATGGGTTTTCTTCTATGATTTACCTTGGAGGGCTGACAGCAACGATAGAAAAGTAGTTTGCCTTTCTTTTCTTTCCTTTTTTAATAAAGTTTTATTAATTTTCTACTATTACATTTAATTGGTGCTTAATAAACATCGTGTTGTCTCGGTTATTTTGTTTGCTTAACAATACAAATTATATTCGTAATCCTTACCCCTTTTTCCCAGCATTTGACAGAATAAATTCCATATTTGGTAGTATTCTGTATCTTCTTTCTGTTTAATCTTCAATGTAAGTCCATTTCTGCAGAGTCCAATATCTTTTTCATTATCTCTTCATCTGATGGTATTTCTTTATTTTTCCAATGTTGTGCAAATATAATCCTTGATGCTGTTAATACATGCAATATTAAATATACACTTTATCACATTTTTCTGGTACTATACCTAATTAAAACAAATTCAGGTTTAAGATCTACATGTTTTCTTGATATCTTTTCTAGGCATATGTGTATTTTTGCCTCCCATTTTTTTTTTTTGCTTTAACACAAGTTTACAACAGATGATGTAGCTTGTCTTTCCTAATATAGCCCTCAGCCTTGGACAATTCTAGTGGTCTTTCTTACACATAGCAATCAAATCCTACCATGCTTTGTTTTTTTCTGAGATCAACCAAGGTTACCCTTGCTTATTTGTCCCTGGAATTAAATATTAATAATATAAATATATCTCAGTAGAAACCCCCATAATGTCTAAATGCAGCCTTAATCCGTTCTTCAACAACTAAGCATTTGATGTCCACTTAATAGAAATAATTGCCTGTTTGTGCATTTAGTGTCAATCCAATGTACACAAACAAAAAAGTAACTAATAATGAAAGAAAATTTAATTATAGATGAAAAATTGGCTTGCTTGCTTAGTAGCAAAGACCTATTAAAAGATATGTGAATTCTAAAAGCAATTTTTAAAATTGTGTTGATTAGCAAACATGCTTAAGGAAGAACTAATGGAACGCTTAATTAATTTACTGCATTTATGCTTTGTGCAATGTTTCCACTGAGAGGCTTGTTCCAGCGTGATTGGATTTTCCTACAATAGACATGTGCACATACAAGGGTCACTACAATTCTTCAAGTACAATCAATAGTTTATTGGCTGCCTCTTGGCTAATCTGGGATAGAAGCAAAAACTAATGTTCTCCCTTTGCCAGTATAATCACATTAGGATGAGGCCGCTCATCCATGAATAGAAGAGTGTGACAAAAATATTCATCCTTCCATCCATCCATCCATTAAATTACAACATTTCTATGCAACCTTTTTGAAATAAAATTAAAATCAGACCTTCTCCAATACAATGAGGTGAGTGGTTACACGGAAGAAAATTAACTTTCTGGGAGAGAGGGGGCAAGCAATAGTAATAGCACTTAGACTTATATACCGCTTCATAGTGCTTTGCAACCCTCTTTAAGTGATTTACAGAGTCAACATATTGCCTGTAACAATCTGGGTCCTCATTTTACCCACCTCGGAAAGATAGAAGGCTGAATCAACCTTGAGCCGATCAAGATCGAACTGCTAACAGTGAGCAGAGTTAGCCTACAATGGCAATAGCACTTAGACTTATACATCACTTCACAGTGCTTTACAGCTCTCTCTAAGCGGTTTATAGAGACAGTATATTGCCCTTGACAATCTGAGTCCTCATTTTACTGAGCTTGGAAGGATGGAAGGCTGAGTCAACCTCGAACCATTCAAGATCGAACTGCCAGATTGTTGGCAGTTGGCAGTCAGCAGAATTTCTTGCAATACTATATTCTAACCACTGTGCCACCATGGCTCTTAAACAAACTTAATCTTATTTACAGAATACCCTTACAGGTAGTCCTTGGTTTATGGCCGCAACTGAGCCCAGAATGTTTTTGTTGCTAAGTGAGAAATTTGTTAAGTGAGTTTTGTCCCATTGCATGACTTTTCTTGCCACATTGGCTAAGCGAATCGCTGCACTTGTTAAATTAGTAACACGGTCATTAAGTGAATCTGGCTTCCCCCATTGATTTTGCTGGGCAGAAGGTCACAAAAGGGGATCATGTGACCCCCGGGACACTGCAACCGTCATAAATGTGAACCAGTCTGTCATCTGCACTTCTATCACTGGTTTGGTTCTGCAATCCAACAGGACAGACACAGACTTCAGAGGATAATTAGGACTGCAGAAAAAAACCATAGCTACCAACCTGCCTTCCATCGAGGACCTGTATGCTGCATGAGTCAAAAAGAGGGCTCTGAAAATATTTATAGACCCCTCACATCCCGGACATAAATTGTTTCAACTCCTACCTTCAAAAACGACACTATAGAGCACTGAACATCAGAACAACTAGACACAAGACCCGGACGCCTTCACTCTGCTAAACAAATAATTCCCTCAACACTGTCCAACTATTTACAAAGTCGGCACTACTATTACTATTAATCTTCTCATCATTCCTTATCACCCATCCCCTCCCACTTGTGACTTTATGACTGTAACTTTGTCACTTGTATCCTTACAATTTATATTGACTGTTTCCTAGTATGATTTGATTGCTTATTTGTACCTTATATCATTAAGTGTTGTACCTTATGATTCTTGACTCTTGATGGATGTATCTTTTCTCTTATGTACACTGAGAGTATTTGCTCCAAGACAAATTCCTTGTGTGTCCAATCACACTTGGCCAATAAAGAATTCTATATCTATCTATCTATCTATCTATCTATCTATCTATCTATCTATCTATCTATCTATCTATCTATCTATCTATCTATCTATCTTGTCAAGCATCCAAATGTAAATCGCATGACTATAGCAGATGCTGAAGTGGTTGTAAGAGTGAAAAAAGGGTGATAAGTCACTTTTTTCATTGCCTGTTGTAACTTTGAATGGTCACTAAATGAACTGTTGCAAGTCGAAGACTACCTATAATTGATTTCGATGCCAAGAAAAAAAAAAGTGCTTTCTAATTTATATAGTTTTATACAACGAATTGCAAGTGGTGACTTTAGCCTGAAACTTTGGGACTAGTTTTTAAACTAAAAATCAAGATATTGGTCACAACAGATCAATTCACCATCGAAATTAATTAAATAACAGAGCTGGGAAACGCATCCTTCATGAACTGCATCCAGACCACAGATGGGCTTCAAAAATGTTATCAAAGGGTTCTCTGCCCAGTTGCTGGGTGGGCGTGGCCATGGTGGGCGTGGCCTAGTCGGCCTCCTGCACCATGGCAGGCCGGGGCATTTTTGCCCTCCCCGGGCTCCAGAGGCTTTCCTTGTGAAAGCCTCTGGAGTCCGGGGAGAAAATGGCCTCCCTGGGGAGAAAATGGCCTCCCCGGGGAGAAAATGGCCTCCCCAAGTGAAAACAGCCTCCCCAGGTTCCGGAGGCTCTCTGGAAGCTGGAAATGGTCCCATTTCTTGCCTTCCCAAACTTCCAGGAGGCCTGTTTTTCACCCTCGCCGAGCATACCCTGCACTTACCTGCATCCAAAACAGGCCGTGTGGGGAATCCTGGGAGGGGCTGAGCAGGGCAGAGCCAGCCAGGAGTGGGATTTGGGGGTTCTCTGTAATGCCCGGAATATTAGCTAGGGGCTTTCCTGAACCCCTGAGAACTCCCAGCAGCCCACCGCTGATCCAGAGGTAATATTTCCTGTAATTTGAGGCTATGCATAACATCCAGGTTTTCTGTATCCCCTTTTTCCCAAGGGAGGTGGCAACATTTCCCCTTTCCCCAAAGTTTTCAAAAAGAACAATTTAGCACAAACTGTTAGGAAATCTGTGGATAATTAGCCTGAAGAAAACTGAAAAGCGTCTCTTCAATCTTCTGCACAGTGGATTGACATTTATATTTGGCAAATATTTCAGTGTAAATCTTTTGTGCTGTTTAATTGACATGCCATTTTTTTTTACATAAGAAAACTTGCATTTGAAAGCTATTAAGACCACAGCAGTTAATAAGGAACTTACAATACTTATTTTAAAAAAATAACCAGCAGATTTTTGACAATATTTGATTATTTACTTGATGTTTGCTAGCTGAAATGATATTTCTGTAGCTACCAGGGCATCTGCAGAGAGACGGTCAAAAATAATCGAGATGACCATCATAACACACAATGGAAGTTGTGACTTGTGTATGTGGTATTTGTGGTCATGATATTGACATTTTTTTTTACTGCCCTATGATAGGTATTGGTAGATGATGGCATCTGGTTTACCTTGACTGATTTAGAAAGCTGAGTTGCCATGACTGGTGCTCAGGTAGAGATTCACAACTATTCTTATTCTCTTATTTTTATTCAACGATGTTGGAGAAGATGAAGGTGATGGTGATGGTAGTAGTGGGGGAACTACTATTTCTGCTTTTAAGAAGATCTTTCTACTTTATTTTGCATATTGTATTATAGTACAGTAATAATAGTATAGTATAGTAATAGCATAGTAATAGTATATTATAGTTTAGTTCTAGTTCTAGGTTTAGTTTAGTTGCCACCCAGCTCACTGTCAGGCGAGTCTTACAACAGCCTAAAAGCCAAAAGTAGGAACGTTAAAACTTTAACTTATGGAGATTCTCAATCCTCCAGGTCATGGTTGCCCCAATTGTGCTTTTCCAAAAGGCAACTGGACTTTCTTGTTTGTTTGTTTTTTTCCTTGAAAACATTTCGCTTCTCATCCAAGAAACTTCTTCAGTTCATTTTACAACATCGAAATACATTTGAATACAATGAATATCCTCCTAACGTAAATTGCCTGAATCATTTTTCCTCCCCTAAAAGGTAGAAATGAAATTGACACATCTTAAATTCAGGGAGCAGGCTCATCCGGAGAGAGGGTGGTGAAACATGGTTTAGGGAGAGAGCAATAAACCAAAATGTGGCTTCTTGGCAGGAGGGAACCATCTTCATGTTTAAACTCATGTACCAATTGTCTATGAAACCTTAAGATTTCCACAAGGGCAATTTAACCTCAGAACAGTTTGACTAAAGCATCTCATGAACTTTTGGCTCATTTCCGCAAAGGTTGCACTTTGAAATGACTACAGTCATAAGCTCTCAACTGAAAGATGTACTTAATTATTATTATTATTTTCCTTTCTATTGGGTCTAAGTGAAGCCCGTTAATTTATTTTGTGGTGGCCATTACATTATTGTAAATGAGTTTCCAATTAATGGTGGAGTCAATGAAAGGTGACTTTAGAGTAACATTGCTAATACTGAAACTGCCTTGTCTGAAATGACCCATTTCCCATTTATCGAAATATGCCTGAGAATGGTACCTCTTGCCTATAATACAAAGCACGTTAAGGTAATGAATCCACCCAAGACTATGGACTGCTCAAGAGAAAAATCAAATGTTCAATTCTTGATTAAAATTAATTTTGAATGATTTAGTTGTTAGGGATCAGGCATGCCAAGAAAGGTGTGACAATCTCGATAGTATTTCATGTACCTCCCTTTATATTTAATAATTTAAAAATAGTTGATGCAAGAATCCACATTGATTGCTCTTGGGAGAGCTATTCCTTGGTGTGGCATATCCCATGTTTTCATAACCATATAACCTAATTCATAGATGTTTTAGAGAATCATGTTTTGCATAATCAAAACACACACATTTGAGACACATGCATCCAGATGTAATCCTTCCTTCCATCCATCCATCCACCCATCCATCCATCCATCCAACCATCACATGATGACCTGATTAATGACTGCAATGACTTACAACATTAATTCCAAACTCAGTCATGATTCATAAGTCAAGGACTACTTATATTGTACATCACAAGGTAGTTTTTCAAATATTTTGGGGCATTTCAATGTTAGCTCCAGAGACTAAAGCATTTCTTGCATATCTCTGTAAAGAAAGAAAAAGAAAGAAAGAAAGAAAGAAAGAAAGAAAGAAAGAAAGAAAGAAAGAAAGAAAGAAAGAAAGAAAGGGGGGAAGGAAAGAAAGGAAAGGAAAGGAAAGGAAAGAAAGGGGAGAAAGGAAGAAAGGAAAAAGAAAAAGAAGAAAGAAAGGGAGGGAGGAAAGGAGGGAGGGAGGAAGGAAGGAACGAAAGTAGTCACATATGCATAAAAAGGCATTTCATCACTGAAAATTTGAAAATCTTATCCTTTGAGAAAGAAACAAGTTTCAATGACCAACATTTGTTCCATACTTCTGGAATAAACCTGGAAACCATTTGCAACAAAAATGGCCTTAAATATTCATCACCATTGGCTGCCTTCCATTTAAATCCATCATCATCTTGCTAGACCACTTTTCCACACTCTAATGGAGGATTCAGTATTAACTAAAAGAGTCTGGAGAAAGGTAGTTTGTTTTTTCTACCATAGAAAACTATATTTTAATTATGGGAATGTTGGGTTATAACATAGAGGGACAAAATGCTACCAAATTAGCCAAGTGTGACAATTATTTGTGACTTCTATATGTAACTATTATCATGAAATGGGTGGAAGAATTTTTGCTTAGCAATTTTGCTTAAGGTAAAATATAAGCTCCGGGCATTTTAGCATATAATTGGCAGAACAGAAATACTTAAGTGATTGCTATGGATTCTCTTCTTGTCAATATTTGATTTTCAAGGTTTTTGGCTATGGATCCTTTACTGAATTTTACCAATTTGCTTCCTACTGAGCATATGCTTAGTAATATATTTCAAAGTTTGCTCCAGTTTTCCATGGGCCTTTTGGTTTGAAGATAGGACTTTTAATTTCTATGGGATGATAGCCCTCATTTATCTCTCTGGTTTAAGCCAGGAATAATGGCAAGAGAAGTAAATTTTCACTGAAGCAAGTACGAAAGGGGAGCCCTTATGGTCGCTTCTGATGTGAACAAACATTCTGCCCTTTGTATCACACCCCGCATTAGACATGGCAAAGATACCATCAACAGCATTCTGCAAGATATGACTGTAAAAAGTAGCAACATTAGTCATGCTTTTTGTTTGCTCTGAAAGGAGCTGTCGGAGGATAAAATTTGCAGAATTTTCCTCCAGTCCCAAAACAATTTTCAAATTAGAGCTCCATAGATAATCTACATCTGAACAGTTGCAGTTGTGGGCATGCTAAGCTTTTAGTCTGTTTCTGAATTATCCTGTAATTTACTGCTCTAGGAAAGTGCGAGCTTTTGTATGAATTTTCATGTATTTCCATGCATTTATTTTCGTCACATTTCTCCATATTTGTAGTGGGTTCGAAGCTTTATTCTGGATGATCAGAGGTCAAAGAGAAACACAACCAATGGGCCTCCACTTCTCCATGAAAATAAGTTTGGTTTTTAAAAAAAAGTTAGATTGGACTTATTAATTTGGACAAACTTGCACTGTTATCTTCCACAAGGAAAAAAAGAGAGAATGAAATAGCAGGAAAGTTAGAAAAATGTACCTAAAAGCTTTCAGCTTAAAACATATTTCTTCTTTCTATCATTGCGTAATTTTAAATGGGTCCAAGGGTGAGCCAGAGCAGCTCATTGGATCTTGCCTTCTATTTTTGAACTCTTATTACTTACCATCTCAGATGTATTCTTCTCTGGGACTATTCATGGTCAGCCTGGATAGATGGAGTTATCACAAGACTGCAGAGAATGGCATTGAAAAGCTGTCACTTGGACTCAGTAGCCTTCGAGATGCATCATTAGAACATAGAACACAGAATAATAGAGTTGGAAGGGAATAAGTCCAAAGAGAATAATAGAGTTGGAAGGGTTCTTGGAGGTCATCTAGTCCAATCCCCTCCTCAAGCAGGAAACCTTATATCATTTCAGACAAATGGCTGTCCAGTCTCT
Source organism: Notechis scutatus (assembly GCF_049901735.1). NCBI lineage: Eukaryota > Metazoa > Chordata > Lepidosauria > Squamata > Elapidae > Notechis > Notechis scutatus. The sequence continues at coordinate 16,446,894 of NC_142018.1, forward strand.
TTTTGAAAGCCTCCAACTGTGGAGCAACCCACAATTTTTGAAGGCAAGCTATTCCATTGGTTGATTGTTTCCACCACTAGGAATGTTCTCCTTAATTCTACATTGCTTCTCTCCTTGATTAGCTTCCATCCATGGTTTCCTGTCCTGCCTTGTGGTGCTTTGGAAAATAGTTCGACCTCCTCGTCTCTGTAGGAGCTCTCAAATGTTGGAATATTGTTCTCCTATCTCCCTTGGTCCTTCTTTTCATTGGAGTAGAACATTGTTCTAATGTTGAGTAGAATATTTCACCTGAATTTCTCCCAATTACTGGGGTTTTTTAAACAGAAAGGGCAGTTCAAAATATTTCTTCTCCAAAGCAGAAGATTTTCACATTTTCATGGATGGAATGCCATTGCTTGACATCGGCTTAATTGAGGTGACCAAGATATGCAAGCAATAGTTTAATCTTTCATGGTACAACCAGTTCTCTGGTGATTTGTAGTCTCTCTGGCTTCTGACTTTTAAATGAAATATAACAAAAGACGATAACCCAAGGGACTTTTCTTTTCAGCTTCAGAAACAGGGCAGGAATAAGGATAAAACATGCACCCAAAGCAGTGGGGAATTGTCCACCATCTTGTACATCCAAAAAACACCCCCAAAATGAATTTAAAAAAGAGATGTTCATTCTTTCAAAGAATGAAGAAGTCAAAGGGAAGGAGAAGGAAGAATGTTCTAAAGAAATAATGTCAGAGATGTCAGTATTCTTGACAAATATGGTCAGTGAGAGACAAGACAGATTTATGGTAAAACAAATTTGAGATGAAAAGGGGAGGTCTGTAGACTCCATCAGCTCTTTTACAGTCCATCATTTTTACATTATTCATAAACTTATGAAAGAAACAGAAAATAGCTGTATGGTAGCTCCCTTATTTCAGGGTGCACTTAGCTCACTCACCCCAACCCATTTACACACACCCTAGAAACTGGCTCTGGGTTTTGTTGCTTTTTTCATTTTGGCAAAGACACACACACACACACACACAAAAGTGAACCCTACCTTCTGTTTTCCAAGTGCAATTTCCAGCTGGACTTACTGGGAAAATGTCTGTGTCTTTAAAATTAGTGTCATCTTATTTCCCTTTTCAGGTTCATTTATGTCACTTGCCACAGGAGCCAGAGTGCAATTTCTTTTTAATCATTTCTTCATTCCCCCTTGAACAGTTCCAGGCTTAGCTGACTGCGGAGAAAGATGAAACGGAGGAAGCAATCCCACCTCTGCCTTAATTTGGTTGCCTTTCATGAGAAACTTCACTAGTCTGAGAGCCACTTCATTAGACTACAGATGCCAAAGAAGCACATGACATCGGTTGTCAAAGCTAGCACTCCCTAACCAATTACTTTCCCTCCCATCACTCATTGGTATGCATGCAAAACATGTTTCTCTGTTGAGATGCAAACAGTAAATACATTTTTTGGGGGGAGGAAAAACAATCAGAAATGCCTTTGAGAGATAAGTCTTGCTGCATTGCTAAGTCACAAAATATAAGCACTAAAGGCCTCCAATACAGGAAACACAAAGTTGCCAGCCAATCAAGACCCAAAAAATGCTACAAAACACACAGAAGATATTAGAAACACCAATCAAGCAGAACACAGCAAACTCCAAGACCAATAAACACAGACCAAGACTCCCAACCAATCAGGATGAAGAAAAAAACATTCTAATACAGCAGTAGGCTAGCACCAAATTTAAAACAGAAACGGCTGTGAAAGCCTGACTCACAGACAAACACAATACACAAGCCTGATGATGGCAGATGAGATTCGCTACAACTTTAAAAGCACAACTATAATGACATGGGAAAATACCCGAACAAAGCTGAATACCATACATATAAATACCCACGAAAACTTAAGATATATATATATATATACACACACACACACATATGTGCAAAGAGGTAACAGGTATGATTTTGTGGAATACAAAATGCACCCTATGAAGGATCAGAACATGAATCCAACCAGTTCAGCAATTTTTAAATCTGGTTAGCAGTATTTTTTTTTCAGATTTGAGCAAGGAAATTTTCTTAGTCCTACTTGAAGAATGCTAAAGGTTTGGATTGGTATGTTCTTTGTGCTATATTATAATACTGCATACTATGATTTTTTTACTCGGGATGTGCAAAGATTCAGTTCAAGGTTTGATCCAATCTCAAAGGTACATTTTTAAAAGGCAGCTGGACTGTTTTTTTCCTTGAGGAAGAAGAAGAAAACATTTGACTTCTCATCCAAGAGCCTTCATCAGTTGTGATGAAGGCTTCTTGGATCAGATGCAAAACATTTTCTTTTCCCTCCTTAAGGAAAAAAACAAACAAACATTCCAGCTGCCTTTTGGGAAAAAAAAAAAAAGCCCGGTTGAGATATCTATGACCTGGATGACTGAGAATCTCTGCAGACGTTTGATGAAATCATTCCTTTGAATCAAAACGTTGAATCAAACTGCAGATCATTCGAAGGTATTGAACTTGGTGTGGCGAATCTGACTTGATTCCACTATAGCACTCAATATTAGTTTACCTATATGCGCACACTCGTCTTTATCTGAATATCCTATCTGATAATTCAAATCAAATCAAACCAGAGGTGTGAATTGAATCAGATTGTCTTGTTCAAGTTAATTAAAGATGCAGATGGGATCATTGGTGATCTGCATGCCCCTGTTTCTCACCAGGAACTGTTTATTCCACTAATAAATAGAAGAAGAAAAAAACCCTTTCTATGCTGGGAGGAGAAATGTAAGAAGAGGGGGGTCAGCTTATTTTCCAAAGCACCAGAAGGCAAGACAAGAAATAATGGATGGAACTTAATCAAGGAGAGAAGGAACCTAGAAATAAGGAGAAATTTCCTAACAGTGTGGGTACTCTATCACTGGAGGATTTTAAGAAGACAGACATGTGTCTAAAATAGTATAGGGTCTCCTGCTTGAACAAGGGGTTGGACTAGAAGACCTCCAAGGTTCCTTCCAACTCTATTCTGATTGAAATGTGCTGCTCTTGTTAACTCTTTAAACCTCCAAGCTCCTTTCCACCTCTGCTTTTCTGTTAATACTATACTAAATATGAGCCCTTCAATATACAAGGTATAGAAAAAGCAAGTAAAATTTATCCACGAAATAATGCATGGAAGGATTAATAGACAAACTAGAGTAAAACCCAGCATGACAATTAATTTTAGCCCAAACCTAACAGGATTAGTACCATAAACTATGTCCTCCTCTCAACGTTCCAAACACAAGCCCATGTATTTTTCTAAAGTTATAAATTTCAGATCTGTTAAACCTGCCATGCCACTTCAGAATTTACACAGATGTTGGGCTGGTGGATGAATTTGTAAACTGGCATGCAAAATCAAACCTCCTTTTTGGTTGCCGTCTGCGGTTCCCCCACTCCTACCCCTCAGAGCCCAAATTGCCTGGAACATTTTTTTTTTTCTTCTCCTTTTCTCTTGTAACCGTTTTCAAGGTTGAAAATAAATCTTTAGCAAAGCACAAATGTTCAATGGAAAATTTAAGGCCGGGCTGAAATCCCACACCCATTTTGCTGCTTTTGTCCCTCTCACAATTAGTAATTTAAGATGGGTAACTTATCTTTGGCCTCTAAAAAGTATCCTAAACTGCAAAGAATTAATAAAAAAATAATTCTTTAAAAAGACCTCACTAGTGGCCTTGATATAGACTGATGCGGCTTATTTCCCATGGAGCTTTTCTTTGTATGTTCTTCTCTTTATATGAAGAATGGTTACAGGAATTGGGTATATCTAGTTGAACGAAAAGAAGGACTGGGGGGAACATGACAGCTGTCTTCTGATAGTTGAAAGGCTCCTATTTTCCAAAGCACCTGAAGGGAAGACAAGAAATAAAGGATGGAAGGAGAGAAGCAACCTAGAACTAAGGAGAAAATTCCTAATGGTGAGAGTAATCAACCAGTGGAATAGCTTGTCTCCAGAAGTTGTGAATCATTGGGGGCTTTCAAAAAGGCACTGGACAATCACTTGTCCGAAATAGTTTAAGCAGGGGGTTGGACTAGAACAGTGTTTGCCAACTGGTGGGCCAGGGTCCACTGGTGGTCCATGAGAAAATTTTGGTTGTCCACAGAGAAATGTCACCCCCAAAGCACTCCCCCTAAAGCAATTAATCCAGGCTGCATGGGAACACAAGGCTGCGCTGCCCACATGGCCCACCCACCCGCTGGCCCACACCCTTCAGCCGAGCACAAACCTTTCCTTGAGTAGAGCCAAACGAGCTGGAACTGGAAGGTAAGACCAATGGCGGGAGAGGAAATCCGCCCCAGGGTGGCTTGCTAATGTTGGTGGGAAAGTCAATCCCATATTCCAGAGCTGCAGTAGTCACAGGACTGACCTTTTGGTCATCCTGGAGCAGCTCCTCCAGTCCATGGCAGGCTGGTGCACCCAGGTGAAGGAGCAGCTGCTCCGGGATGACCAAAGAGCCAGTCTTGTGACTACTGAAGCTCTGGAATATGGGGAGCGATTTTCCCACCAATGTCAGCAAGCCATCGTCAGTCAAAATTCATATTAGTAGTCCGCGGGATTTAAAATTATGAGATTGGTGGTCCCTGAGATCCAAAAGGTAGAAGACCTCCAAGGTCCCTTCCAACTCTATTATTCTATGTTCAATGTTCCATGTTTCATAATTCAGCTTCAGTCACTGCAGTCCGGGTAGCAGTGACTGAACAACAGGGCTGGACTGATGCTAAATTTGCCTAAATGTGAAATGTCACTTTTTTCAATTACCTGATTATTCTGAATACATTGAAGAATATCTAACAAGTGCTATCATCAAGAATGGGACTATATGAGTAGCATGGAGTCTTTGACTGCACCTTTTGAGGCAATATTTTTCTTTGAATAGGTAGTGACAGATCTATTCATCACTTTTCTCTTGTTTTCTGAGATCTGAGCATATGAGAAAGGTATTGATTACTCACCATTATTATCTCTCTCTACCTTATATTTGGCAGAACATTTTTGCTTTCATCCAACTACCGACTACCTCCTCTCTGTATTAGAATTCAGACCTTGTTTTCACTCGTTGTGATTGTGACTTATAAGAATCCTGTCAGATTTATTATTCCTGTCCTACTTGAGCTGTTTACATGTTAGTAACTGTTGCACAGATTGCTTTATGTAAGGAAAAAGCAAACAAACCAGATGAGTCCTAAAATCTATTATATCACGTGTAAGATCCTTAATATACAATAAGCATTAAAAAGAAAGAAAGAAAAAAAAAACACGTCACAATTCCCAGGCAGATGTTGCCACTTTCAAGATCTGAATGTACGTTTATGCTTCTGTAAGAGAGGAGATAGAACAAGAAGAACAATGTGCCACAGAGGTGTATGAGTGTGTGTGTATTCCTTCAGTGATATAAATTATTTGTCCTCTTCTCAAATATGTGGGACATGTTAGTCATAGGTTTGTTTATTTATGCTGCTTCATAGTTAAATCAATATGCATCCAAAGCAGCCAACATGAATAAAATATCTGGGGGAACTGAATTCTGACTGCTGAGTTTTTATCCTTTTGTGTCCGGAGACTTGGATTATTTTACCATCCTGTCCTTGTCTGGAGGACAAGTTAGTTATAACTCCCAATACCTGGAAAGCTGTCAGGTAGTCAGGAATTATCCACCATATTTTTGACCACACTCTATGGACATACCTGCCCAAACTGATTCATACTTCTCAAATAGAGGCAGGGATTTAAATATCTTTAATGGATGGAGTTTTATGGTCCCAAACTTTGCATAACATTGCATGTCTTAGTGAACACTGAGTACAAGTACGAGCAGAATAGGAAAAAAAGTCTAGAAATCTAGTTGCCATCAAGTTGGCTTGGACTTACAGTTGCTGAATACACAAATCTTTTCTGCCTTGAAATTTTTCCACAGGTTGGCAAGAATATCCATATATGAGGGAACAATATGTCTGTAAAAAAATAATGTATAAAATTAAGTATAAGGTAGCAGCTTTTTAAAAAAATCATTCTTATGATTCCATGAAACTGTGGAAAAAGTGCAGAGAAGAGCAACAAATATGAATTTAGGGGATTGGAGGCTAAAACATATGAAAATTTGCAGGCATTGGGAATGTCTAGTCTAGTAAAAAGGACTAGAGGTGACATGATAGCAGTGTTCCAATATTTGAGGGGCTGCCACAAAGAAGAGAGGCACCAATTTTCCAAAGCACTGGAAGGCTAGAAAAGAAACAAAGGATGCAAACTAATCAAGGACAGAAAAGAACCTAGAACTAAGGAGAAATTTCCTGACAATTTGAACAATTAATCAGTGGAACAACTTGACTCCAGAAGTTGTGGGTACTCTCCACACTGGAGGTTTTAAAGAAGTGATTGGATAACCATTTGTCTGAGATGGTATAGGATCTCCTGCTTGAGTAGAGAGTTGGACTGGAAGACCTTCAAGTTCCCTTCCAACTTCATTATTTTGTTGTTCACTCAGAGCCAAGATGGCTGCAGCAGGCCTGAACCATTTTAAAGTTGACCCTCAGACTTAATCTATTTATGGTTGGCCAAAGCTGATCTGACCCATCGATGTTCTACAACCCATCCAGAGTTGAGCCAACAAGGTCCCTTCTTTCTGTCCCTGTCCATGAAGCATCAGAGAGTGAAGTGACAGAGAACATTCACTAACCCCGTACATAATTCACCTTTTAAAATGGTTCTGTTGCTAGGATCCTAGCTAGCTTAGTTCTGTTGCTTGGTTCTACATAGGGAAGTGGTGGTTCAGTGGCTAAGATGCTGAGCTTGTCGATCAGAAAGGTCGGCACTTTGGTGGTTCGAATCCCTAGCGCCGCGTAAATGAGTGAGCTCCTATTACTTGTCCCAGCTTCTGCCAACCCAGCAGTTTGAAAGTATGTAAAAAATGCAAGTAGAAAAATAGGGAGCATTTTGGCGGGAAGGGAACAGTGTTCCATGTGCGGTGTTTAGTGGTACCGGCCACATGACCACGGAGATGTCTTTGGACAGTGCTGGCCTCCCAGAGTCAGGAATGACTAGCACATAAGTACAGGGGAACCTTACCTTTACCTAGTTCTACATCCTAAGCCTTGGAGGCAATGTAACTGTTGACAGCAGCTCTCCAGTTGGTCAACTCACTTATTTATTTGTCTCCTTTTCGGCCTTTGCGTCTTTGCAATTGGTCAACCTGAATGGAATAAATACTTCTTACTGTGGCTGTTCCACCTCCCTGAAACATTGGAATAATCTACTGTGCCTTTTCTTTATTTCATAACACATTGATTAATGCTTTTCTTTCTTTTTTTCTTTTTCCCCTGATGACTAGTTGGCACTCTCCAACTGCCAATCAAGTACTTACATGGCTGTTCATCATTGTTGGCAGAAAGTTCTTACACTTTGCAACATTCGTTCCAGGAGTATTGACACAGAGAGAAATTAATGAAAAGTGATTGGTTGGTATCTGGATTCAGGAATGACAATTATCTGAAAGTAACAAGGTAATTAAGTGACAACAGCTCTTTGAAAATACATGGGAAAGAACAATCTGGTTATCTAGCCTTCTTGACAGGTGGATCTATTTGAATTCCAGAGGTTTATTTAGAAAGAAGAAATGGACATGGTGTTTGACACCTCCTTTGCTTTAGCCTTACCTTAGTTCTTTGGATTTTATTTTCAGCATGTTCAAAGGTCCATATATTGTTGCTTGGAGCATCTGTCTGACAACCAGTGGTGGGATTCAAATATTTTTACTACCGGTTCTGTGGGCATGGCTTGGTGGGCGTGGCAGGGGAAGGATACTGTAAAATCCCCATTCCCTCCCCACCCCACTAACCTGCTTACCAGTTCCATTCTCCTGTGCAGGGCAACAAAAGAAGACCCAGCCGGTCAGCTGGGACTCGGGAGAATAGATGGAGGTGGGGCCAGTCAGAGGTGGTATTTGCCTGTTCTCGGAACTACTCAAAATTTCCGCTACCGGTTCTCCAGAACTGCTCAGAACCTGCTGAATACCACCTCTGCTAACAACTAACCTTTCTAAATACCTGTATCCCAGGCTGGATGGAACAGAACTTTGAAAAGGAAATGAGGAAGAAGATTAAGGAGGACTGGGAAAGCCAGCTGAAAGCCAGTTGACACCGAAGCCAAGACAGAGGGAGACAAAGCCAAAAAGAGATTTGGGGATGCCTGTCTCCTCTCTTTGGGATATCCACTTTCCCCACTCTTGCTTTGCAAGTAGTCCTCAATTTACCCTCACAATTGAGCCTGGACTTTTGGTCATAAGTCATTGTGGTTGTTAAGCAGGTCGCCATGTGTTCTGACTCAAAAAAATGTAGGGAGATCTCCATATCAGCCATTTGGAAAACTTGGAGAAAAAGCAAAATAGAAATCAAATAATTAAATCCCCATAGATTTTCTTAAACGCTGGGAAGATGTTGCTGGTCAACAGAGATGAGTTCTCCTTTTAATAACTCAGCTAAGTTTTTCTGTTCTTTGAAAGATTCATTTGACCATGATTAAGCATTGTAAACCAAGTTCTATCACTTCTCTTTGAAATTTCCATGGTTGTTAACATTTTAAGCAGTTCGTAGAACCAGTTGTTAGAAGAAATTACTGGCCTAATCCTGTAAGGAAGGCAGGAAGGAAACATTCTGATGTTGCTTACAGAAACTGCCTCTCTTTTAACCCTTATTACATTCTTGGCAGGACTAGACTTCCTGTCTCAGGAACTTCTCTGGAGTTTTCTTTTCCCTCCTTTGCTGGTACTTTGCTTGTGTGGAGTGACCATTCAAAGTTACAATGGCACTGCAAAAAGTGACTTATGACCATCTTTCACACTTACGACTGTTGCAGCATCCCCACAGTCATGAGAGGCCAGGCAAGGAGATGTGTGCCTCAATGTGAGTGATATTGAGTTGGCCATGCCCAGCCAATAACATGACCACCAAGCCATGTCTACCCAGTCACATGACCATCAAGCCACACCCACCAACTAAGCCATGCCCACAGAACTGGTTGTTAAAAATTTGAATCCCACCCCTGGCCGGATGCCCTTCCTGACACCACACAGAGTTCACAGTAGATTTTTTTTTCTTTGTGCCTAGGAAAGAAATACCTGCTGCTACAGTACCTAGAATTGAACTCTCAACCTTCCACATGGGAGGCGAGTGTCTTAACTACCAGGCTACCCGCCATTCCAAATGCTAATATTAATAATGGTATTGGGTTAAGAATTGGTTCAGACTATTAGACCAGATGATGGAATGTAACTTGCAACTCACTTTTGGCCGTGCAATATACATATATTGCTATGAGTATGCAATCTGTGCATCCAATTCCTACCCACTGTCCCATAGATGAGAATGATTGAAAAATGAAGACGAACATTTTGGCAAAGCATTACATTAAATTGTACCTGTGCCAACTCTGTCTTTTAATGCATTCTAATTTCTTTTTTTCTTTCTTTAACTGTTCTCATTTCTCATGGAGAAAATCGGGACCCCACAGTCCAATTAATATTAAGTACCAGCATAATGGTAATTATCAAGTGCATTTAATTACATCTGTTTTAGTGAATCTCCTGATCTTCAAAACAGCAATTTGCACATAATTGCTGACTCTGCTCCCACCAAGCAGGATGACAATTAATTCATCACAGGAGTTTGCAACCAGCCTGGTGAAACTATTTTTTTTTCCTCCCTCCTTCACATCCATTTTGTATATTTTATATTAATTAGCCCACTTGACAAAGTAACAGATTAAAATAAGACTTTATGGTAAACTACAAAGGAATTCACCAAAAAGGTCACACGAATTTCTTCCATCCAGTCAGAAATAAAGCAGACAAAAATATCTTGGTGAGTTCTGTTAACAAGGATAGCTATAGCAATAGCACTTAGACATATATACCACTTCACAGTGCTTTTACAGCCTTCTTTAAATGGTTTTCAGCATCAGAATATTGGCCCCAACAATCTGTGTCCTCATTTTACCCACCTCGGAAGGATGGAAGGCTGAGTCAACCTTCAGCTTGGTGATATTTGAACTGCCAAATTGCAGGCAGCCGGCAGGCAGCAGAAGTAGCCTGCAATACACCATTCTAACCACTGCACTCTTGTAGATGCTTTATTGTTCTTTACTATTCGTTCGAATGGTCAAGATACAAATTAAATGAATAAGTGAACAAAATGGGTTGCAAGTGCAAAATAATGCAAAGCACACTAATTGCAACCTGCCATCTTCTTAAATTGTCAGAGATGCTACTGTTACTTCCAACTCCTTGTTTCCTTCTCATAGTTTCTTTGGAGTTGGAGTGGATGAAAAGGTCCCTTCCAATTCTGTTATTCTGTTGTCAGGGTCTTCTCAATGTTCCACTAACCCAGTTAGGCCTGTTCTGGGAACACCATTATTGTAGTCACCACGTTATGAAAAAAGATATTGACACTCTAGAAAAAAATGCAGAGAAGAGCAATCAGGAGGATTAGGGGACTGGAGGCTAAAATATATGAAGAACAGTTGCAAGAACTGGGCATGGCTAGTCTAGGGAAGAGAAGGACCAGGGGAGACAGGAGAGCAGTCTTCCAATATTTGAGGGGCTGCCACAGAGATGAGGAAGGGGTCAAGCTATTTTCCAAGGCACTCAAAGGCCAGACAAGGAATAATGGATGGAAACTGAACAAGGAGAGATTCAACCTGGAAATAAGGAGAAATTTTCTGATGGTGAGAACAATCAACCGATGGAACAGAAGTTGCCTTTGGAAGTTGTGGGAGCTTCATCCCTGGAAGCTTTCAAGAAGAGACTGGACTGCCATTGGTCAGAAATGGTGTAGGGTCTCCTGCTTAGGTGGGGGTGGGGTTGGACTAGATGACCTACAAGGCCCCTTCCAACTCTGTTAATCTGTATATTAATTATAATTGCACGACGAGCTTTGCTTTGAGCTTGATGTTATTCCTCCCAGTCTTTGGGCTACAAAACGTTCTTCATTATATAAAAAAGTAGAAATGTCACCTCGCTGTTCCTCTTCTCCTCTCAACGTTAATCCAGTTTTGCAGGATCTATCTTGTTCCTTGTATCATTGGCTCTTTTTCCTATTAACAAGGAGCCTGCCTATTGCTAGCAGCTAGGAAGGATGTAATAAAAAAAAAAAATAGACAGCCCCAGCATTGAGCACTATTAGGCAGTTTTTCAAATATTGTATCTTGGCTTACAACTGGTAGTCAGGAGAAGAATCCTTGTCAGCTTCCCACTGAAATATGAGGCAGATTACAGCCACCCCTGCTGACCTTGTTTCTACCTGCAGGGTGTATTTACCACTTGAAGCAAAGAAGTGTCTCTCCAAGTGCTGAGGCATCAAAATGTTGAGACTGCGCCATCCATTCAATCAATGAAGCCAATTTTAGTCTCTCTGTGTGGAATTGTGTTTGGGTTTTTTTTAGGTAGGGGGGAGGAGGTGAATGAGAAGGTCCACTGGGGATTACAAGTAAACCAATTTATGTTGCTAAGTGTGAAATTTGTTAAGTGAGTTTTGCTCCCTTTTATGACTTTTCTTGCCATGTTTGTTAAGTGAATCACTGTAACTGTTGTGGCCTGCCAGATTCAGACAGTGAGGAGGTTGGGGAGGAACAAGGGCCAGTCCTGAAGGCTCTGATGAGTGCATCAGAGGTAGAGATGGGGCCAGGGCCATCTGACAGTTATCAGCTGCCTTCAGAGTTGGAGATCAGTGAGGCAGAAGAACAGCTGGAGCCTGTTTCCAGTGTGCACATGCACAGAGCTGCCAGGAGAAGATAACAGTTAAGGCACAGGTGGACGGTGAATGGCCCCTCCCATAGGGAATAAAAGAGGAGTGAAAGGGGAGTGGCGTTTGCAGGAGACAATTAGTTCACTTCATTAGGGTGAAGATCTGTTCCTGACTTCTTGCCAAGTAATTTCTGCTACAGTGTGGCATTTGGAAGATATCGGCCTGGCAACTCTGCCAGCCTGATAAAGGTCTGTAGTTGTGAAATCTCATGAAAGACTGTTTGCCGGAGCTTTGCTGGAGAGGAATTCACTGTAATCTAAATAAAAGGGGTTTTATCAAGACAAGGAGTCTGCTTCATGATCTTGGGAAGCCTAGATCAGAACAGTAATATTGTTGTTAAGTGAATATGATTTCCCCACTGATTTTAGTCCCTCCATCTGTATATTTTTTTTAGGAGAGGGGAGGAGGTGAATGAGAAGGTCAGGTAGGAATTACAGGCGAACTAATTTCAGTCCCAATATTTTTTCCACAGCAAAAGGTAATGCTTTCTCTACATCAAAGCAAATCAAGGAATCTGGATTTCAGCTTCTGCAATCTCCTACCCACCTCAAAGTGGAGTGGTTGACAAAGCAGGAAACATTCACAAAATGCTGAGCTGCTTTGAGGGAAGCCATCAGCTGTAAAATATTGGCAAACTTCTTTTTATCCGAAAGATGAGTCTAACTGAAGTGGAAGAACAATTCAGGTGTGGGATGCTACCGGTTCTGCCTGGTTCTAAAAAACCAGTAGCTCTGAAGAGCAGCAGACACTGAACTGGTTCTGTGTTTGCTGCTGTTTGGCCCACCTGCCCATCTGGGCTCTTACCTGTCCTTTATTTCCTGCTTTTGCAACCTCAGCTGCTTTGCACGGCACTAAGAGGGTTGAAAAAGCAGGGGGAAAGAGGCTTTTCAAACGCTGCACACCTGCACGCAGCGTTTTTCAGCCGTCTGGGTGGCACTGCTTAAGGTTTTTTTGCACGTGCGTGCAAAGTACACCAGCGTGCACGAAACGTAGTCACTGAACCGGTAGTAACACCAGTTGAATCCCACCCCTGGAACAATTCACTCGTTCTTGAAGAACAAGAACAATTGCAGGTGGACAATCGGATAAAAAAAAAAAAAGAAAGAACAGGAAGAACCTATCTTTACTACCCAGTTCTATCCTGTAGAGTTCTCCTTGTACAGATAGTCCTCAACATACGACCACAACTGAGTGCAAAACGTTCTGTTGTTCAGTGAGAAATTTGTTAATGCAGGTTTGCTCTGTTTTATGACTTTTCTTACCACATTAGTTAAAAGTGAATCATTGTTAAATTAGTCACCTGGCTGTTAAGTGAATCTTATTTCCCCACTGACTTTGCTTTTCAGAAGGTCGCAAAAGGGGCTCCCATGACCTCGGGACACTGCAGCCGTCATAAATGTGAGTCAATTGTCAAGCATCTGAATGTAAATCCCACAACTATGGGGATGCTACGATGGTCATAAGCGAGAAAAAATTGTCATATAAGTCCCTTTTTTTCAGTGCCGTTGTAGCTTCGAATGGCCACTTAGCAAGCTGTTCAAGGACTACCTGTAGAAATATGCTGGTTAAAGAACGGCCCTTTTTTGGAGGAAAAAAAATGCACCTGACATGGAAGATTAATAGTATTAGTTGCTGGGAATAACAACTATCATTTCTTTTCGGTGTCTGCGTAACTTGAGGAGCAGTTCTCCAAAAAAAAAAAAAAAAAAGGAAGATGGATTTTTATGTCAGAGTCTTGCTTTACTTTGGGGTTGGGCAATGAAGAGGGAGAGAATGAAGCAAAAATTAAATCATCAGCCCCAACAAATGGGGTTTTTCAGGTACCAATCTTGCAGAATTCTGGAAGACTGTCAACGGTTGGCAGTTTTTGAAGGGACCAATTTGTCTCTGCCTGGTGCTGACTGCAGGTAACATTCCCATCCTGCCTTTGCATCCAGAAGATAAGCTTGGGCTTCTTCCTAAAACCTTTCTCCTTCCTTGACATGGATTGATAACAGAGACAAGAAGGTTCTTTCTGCCGATTTAGCACATGGCAAGGCAAATTGGGACCTGTCAGAGCTAGACTTAAACACTGCAGATGGATTTGATCTCTGAAAGATGTTTTGTAGTGCATGGGATCGTGAACATTGGAACGCCTTTCCTGCAGCTGCTACATCTCGCTGTGCTTCCTAATCTGTCTCCCATACTGTTTAACATCTATATGAAACCACTAGGAGAGCACATACTTCAGAGTAGAATAAAGAATCATGACTATGTCAACGGTGTTCAAAGCCATTGTGCAGAACAGGGGATTGAGTAGATATCCTCACTCAGGGTCTAGAGGACATAAGGAATTGGATGGGATGAAATAAATCAAATCCCCTCAAGACAGAGTACAGTGGAACCTTGGGTCACGACCATAATCCATTCCAGGACTTCAGTCACTATCTAATTTGGACGTGACTGGAAGCGAGACTGACTGTGCATGCGCCTACAATTCTGCACATGCGCAAAAGGAGAAACCCAGGGAAAATCGCCGCAGCTGTATTTGATTGGCACCCAAGAATCTGACCAGAAACAACAATTTTCCCAATTTTTGGGTCATCACCCAATTTGGTTGTGAACAAAAGCATTCTTGACCCAAGGTTCCACTGTAATTGTTTGATCAATCACTGTAATTGTTGTCTCCTGTGTTGGTTCTAGATGGGAACACACACTCCTTAATTGAGAAGGTCTACAGTTGGAGTTTTTTCTAGATTTACAACTCCTTGGGCAGCAGAGGAGTCGATGCCCAGGGGAGCCTGAGCTTTATAGTACACCTGATGTAACGTTTCCTGAACCAGGTAGCCTTAGTGACAGTTACTCATGCCCTTGTGGAGATTCAGAACTGAAGAAGCTTCTTGGATGAGAAGCAAAATGTCTTCAAGGAAAAACAAAGGAAGTCCAGTTGCCTCTTGAAAAAGCACCTTTGGGATACTCATGTCCTTTATTAGCTCAAGAACATGCTCTACCTGGAGTTTTGAAGACTTCCAGAAAGTTTAATGGGTGCATGATGCAGTGTGCTGCCCCACTTGTTCACACATACAACCAATATGGTTTATGGAGTTTTATTGGTATTCCCCAGCAGTTCTCTTTCCAAACAAAGTCAGAAAGCCCAGATTAATCCCCCCAGGCAATGGCGAATTAGTCTATAAAATAAATGGCAAGCTGCTCAAGCAAGTAAGTCCAATAAACAAACACAAAGCCCCCAGACGAAAACTGAAAGCCCATTCCCATTAGCTCACTGGTTATAGAAGTTCAGAATCTCAAGAGTCAAGTAGGAAACGTAAACAAACACACAGCCACGACCCACACACATTGTTCCCAGCAACACCTTCCTCTGCCTGCCATGCTAAATAGCTTCCTGGTACAGCCCATCAAGAGGGGCAGGGCCTTCTCCCGAGCAATCTGGCAGGTCTCCATTCCTATTCCTTACGTGCTCTGAGATCTACCAAGGCAGACAGCTCCTCCCCTTCCTGTTCACCGGCCTGCAAGCCGTCCCCAACTGAAGCCTGTAATTCTCTTTCTGCTGGCTGTTCAGGGTCAGTAATTAACTCCATTCCTGATGTGCCAGGAATGAGCTCATTCTCCCTTGAGCCAGCCTCCAAGGAAGAGTTGGAGGAGTCCTCCAAGGGGGACATCACATGCAGAAGCCCATATATATACAATGTACGTACATACGTATGTATGTATGTTTTCTTAAGTTTTCGCGGATACTTACATGTATGGCATTCAGCTTTGTTCGGGTATTTTCCCATGTCATTGTAGTTGTGCTTTTAAAGTTGTAGCAACGTTTCGGCAGAAAAACCATTTCAGCAACGTTTCGTCCAGACGAACACAATACAGAAGCCTGATGATGGCAGATGAGATTCTGCCGAAACGTTGCTACAACTTTAAAAGCACAACTACAACGACGTGGGAAAATACCCGAACAAAGCTGAATGCCATGTATGTATGTATGTATACACAGGGATGGGCTACTGGGGGTTGGCAGGGGTTCAGGAGAGCCCCTAGCTAAGATTCTGTACTGTTCAGAGAATCCCCAAATCCCACTACTGGCTGGCCCCGCCCAACCCCTCCCAAGATTCCCCATGCAGCCCTTTTTGGATGTAGGTAAGTGCAGGGTGCGCGTGGAGGTTTGGGGAGGCCAAAAGAACAGGCCTCCCAGAAGTCTGTGAAAAATGGGCCCATTTCTGGCTTCCAGTGAGTCTCTGGAGCCCGAGGAGGCCATTTTGCCTCCTGGAGGCTTGAGGAAAGCCTCCGGAGCCAGGGAAGGCAAAAACGCCCCCCTTCCATGATGCAGGAGGCTGAGTAGGCCACACCCACCATGGCCACACCCACCCAGAAACCAGGCAGAGAACCCACTGCTAAAATTTCTGAAGCCCATCCCTGTGTATACATGTATGTAGTACAGATCCCACCTAGGCTGCCAGCAGGTTTCTGAGTACAAACCAAAGGACTCATTTTAACCTATAACAGGGGTCCCCAACCACTGGTCCCTGGACTGGTACCGGTCCGTGGATCATTTTTTACTGGGCCGCAAACCTTGGGCGCCGCCATCTTGTTTCGACGGCGCTTCCGGGTTTTCGGTTGCTTCCAGGTTTTCAGTTGGAAAGCGGTGTTTGGGTACTCGCGCCTTAGTTTCGTCGAAGGGGGGGGCAGCTTCGAATGAAGAGCTGTCCCAATCGTGGTGGAGTCTCGTGTTACTCAGGTACCGGTCCGTGGAAGAATAAATAATCGTGAAACCGGTCCCTGGTTCAAAAAAGGTTGGGGGCCACTGACCTATAAGGTTCTACTGTGGTTGAAATGGTTCCACGTTAGCTTTAGGACTGACTTCTTTAGGCAGTCCACTTTGTGTGATCAGCCCAAAAGACAGATGTGGGTCTCTTCCCCTTACAATAATCCAGAGGAAAGAGCTGAAAAGTGAGCTTTTTCTGTAAAACATCATCTTTTCTTTTAACTTTCCACCACCTGAATGCTGAACAACACCCACACTTAGTCATTAGGAGGCTCATGAAAATTCTCCACGTCTGGGGACAAGGCGGTTATCATTCGAAGCTGCTTTTAATTAAATTTTATTATTCTGTCATTTTTTAAAAAGCATTTTAGTACAATTTTATACGAGCTCCTTGGCGTAAGTGGAACTCAGAGGGACGTAAATAAGTACCATAAACAAGCCTTACATCCTTGAGTGAGTGAGATGCTTCTACCCCACTTTTAATACAGATGTAACATCCAGTTGGTTAGGTAGATAAATATTTTTCTACCAAAGATGGCTTCTCTTTGTCCTGGGGGAGACAAATATATCACCAGGGACACATTGTTCATATGGTATCTAGTGGAAAATCTACTCAACGAGAACCTGCAGCCTTATCTGTGAATTGGAAAGCTATCTCCTAAGAAATCCCTGGCAAAACCCTACCATGCAAGAAAACTGCAT
This sequence comes from Notechis scutatus, assembly GCF_049901735.1. Taxonomy (NCBI): domain Eukaryota; kingdom Metazoa; phylum Chordata; class Lepidosauria; order Squamata; family Elapidae; genus Notechis; species Notechis scutatus. The sequence goes on from NC_142018.1 coordinate 16,464,180, forward strand.
AGAGGTTTCCAGGTAAGTCACCAAGAGTCAAGTTTGACTTGAAGGAGATTTTACTTTAATCCTCCAAGTAACTAAAATTGCTTGAGGGAGAATAGGGAATTAGTGAGACCATTTCCACACTAATGATTTATAGTGTCTTACAGCGTCATCCAGCCATTGCTGGGCCGATATATCAGTGGTGGAGACAGGCTTTATATCAAAACAGCAATGGCTGGGTGACATTATAAGAAGCTATAAATCAACAGTGTGGAAATAGCCTGGGTTAGATCCTCCTTTTTTTTTTTCCACACCACTTTTGTGGCTGTCTGTCTGTTTGTAAGTTGGAGGACAGCTATCTGCCCTGTTGGTCTAGTTTTAATGTGTGATTTAATTCTTGGACTTAACAAATAATACATCTTTTGCTTCCTCTCACATTGCTCCATGCTGGGGTTGGTGCTGTTGTTGTTTTAAAGAAATGTACCTTCGTTTTATTTGGGTCATTCCTTAAAGAATGTTCACTCTTCATTTGAAGAGTTAGAACTTTTAGGAAGATGAGGTTTTAAGAAGGCAACCCAGCCAGGAATGGCTCAGAAAGATGACAAAAGCTTTGTCATTGTCTTTCTCAGATTATGTAAGGGTCCCACACAGAGGTAGTATTCAGCCAGTTCTGACCAGTTCTGGAAAACGTAGTGGAAATTTTGAGTAGTACAGAGAACCGCCAAATATCACCTCTGACTGGCCCCGCCCCCATCTATTCTCCGCCTCCCGTTGAGTCCCAGTTGATTGGCTGGGTCTTCTTTGGTTGCCCTGCACAGGAGAACGGATCTGGAAAGCAGGTTAGTGGGGTGGGGAGCAAATGGGGATTTTGCAGTATTCTTTCCCTGCCATGCCCACCAAGCCACGCCCACTAAGCCACACCCACCAAATCACACCACACCCACAGAACTGGTAGTAAAAAAAAATTGAATCCCACTACTGCCTCAGCAGCCTTTCAGGGTCATGGGAAATCCCCAAGGAAACACACTATGTCCCTGAGGTACCACTTCATGTCCTTGGAAGGCCCCCAAGGGAGGAGGTTAACTATTTATGTACATCTTTATCTCATCTATAGAGTGCCAGCTTCTCTGTATAACAAAGTAAACAACTCAGCAAGCATATAAATATGAGTGTCACCAGTGGTGGGATTCAATTTTTTTTTAGTACCGATTCTGGGCACGGCTTGGTGGGCATGGCAGGGGAAGGATATTGCAAACCCCCCGTTCCCTCCCCACCCCACTAACCTGCTTTCCAGCTCTGTTCTCCTGTGCAGGTCAACAAAAGAAGACCCAGCTGATCAGCTGGGACTCGGGAGGCAGCAAATAGATGGGGGCGAGGTCAACCAGAAGTGGCGTTTGCCGGTTCTCCGAACTACTCAAAATTTCCACTACCGGTTCTCTAGAACTGGTCAAAACCAGCTGAATACCAGCTCTGAGACTCATGGTAGGTTCACGGTTCTCACTTGCTTTGAGGGGGCCGTCTTTATTCAGTTGAATAAATGCATTCAGCTTATCAAGGAAAATATCTGGACTTTATTTCTACCGAGCCACCCCTGAGGCTGGCAAAACAATGCTGGCTTATTACTCTGAATTCTACAAGTGGGCATTTCTTTGGCCAAGTAAATAGTACAGATTTAATGTTGCATCTTCTGTCTCCTCCAACGTATCAGACCTAAAACCAGAAATTAATGTTAGCAAGATTTAGCCTTGTTTTCTGTTTTCTCTGTGGGAAATGCAACTGGATACTTATTTATTTTTAACAGACACACATCCATGTGTGATGTAGTGCTCTGCTTTTCATGTCATTCCGCTTCCTATGCTTCTACGCAGCAGGTTGAACACCATTCTTTACTTAACTTCCTACATTCAAAGTAGCTGTAGGCTATGTCAGAGAAGAGTTCTCTCATGGGATTTCTGAGAGACAGAGATATATATTGAGGGGAAAAAGCCAGCTGGTACAAATGTTGCTTTTTATGTTCTGGAACGTTTTTATACATTAAGGGATCTGAGCTCCTGTTATTCGGTAAAAAGATCTTTTGATTCGAAATTCTGACTTCCTTGGGATTTTTTTAAAAACAGAAGCAGTTCAAATGCCACTTAAGTTTCCTTTTGGGACCGTTGAAAACAGTAAAAGCTGACATGTAGATCCAGATCATTGCCACAACATTTATTTCTTTAATATTTCAGCATGTTTCAAAAGATATTTCAATAGCAATGAGATAATCTTTCCCCCCTTCTTTTGTGTAGAAGGAAGTTGCCATTCTTATCCCTGCGTAGGTGGTAAATTCCAGTGGCAAGATAACCTGAAATGATTATGGCACGATTCTTGATAATAGCTCGCTACCTAGGTATAGTGATGGTACTAGACAGTGTCATCTGGGGCTGTCAGTCAGTTGACAATACCTCCTTCGCGACAAATTGTTGGCTATAAAAGCTTGAGTAGTAGAGATAAGGTGGGATTAGAAACCTTACATGACTGAACTTGCAGAGATGCAGTAGAAGGAACTGGAGGAACTGACTAGATAGGACCAGATTAACCTTTGTTATTATTGAGTGGCATGGTGGCCTAGTGATGAAGACATTTGCCTGCCACTAGGAAGGTTAGGAGTTCAACCCTAGGTAGCAACAGTTGTTTCTCTCCCAGAGTACACACACACACACACACACACACACACACACATACACCTAAAATGGATACACCTAAAATTGACGAACACTATACAGAAGCCTGATGATGGCAGATGAGATTCTGCTGAAACGTTGCTACAACTTTAAAAGAACAACTACAATGACGTGGGAAAATACCCGAACAAAGCCGAATGCCATACATGTAAGTACCCGCGAAAACTTAAGAATATATATATATCCATTTTAGGTGTCAGGAAGGGCATCTGGCCAGTAAATGCACAGCTCCATCCAGTTACCCTACCTCTACCTCAAATTAAGGGATTACAGAGTTGTAAAAAGGGAGGCTTTAATTTTATTATGGTTATAGACCAGCATAGACTATCAAATCTGTTCTAATTCACCCTTTAACTTCCTCAACTGTTTCCATTCAGACAGATCATTGTAAGACATTTTTTTTTTTTTTTAGCGAAAGAACCAATGCTTTGGTTTATTTTCCTTACATGTTCTTTAGAAGCCTATGAGTTGGCATTCTTCCAAGAACCAAGTTCAGGATTACTAAGAGATGGACAGTATGTTTAAACATGGAGCTATTTGGAGATGGGATTGAAAGTGTGGTGGAAATTTCATCTAGGCTGGAAGGAAAGATTAAGAGCAGAGGTCTGACGAACACAATACAGAAGCCTGATGATGGCAGATGAGATTCTGCCGAAACGTTGCTACAACTTTAAAAGCACAAACTATATATATATATTTGTTTTCTTAAGTTTTCGCAGGTATTTATATGCATGGTATTCGGTTTGTTTGGGTATAATGATGTGGGAAAATACCTGAACAAAGCTGAATACTATATCTATCTATCTATCTATCTATCTATCTATCTATCTATCTATCTATCTATCTATCTATCTATCTATCTATCTATCTCTATCTCTATCTCTATCTCATCTATCTATCTATCTATTCTATCTATCTATCTATCTATCTATCTATCTATCTATCTATCTATCTATCTATCTATCTATCTATCTATCTATCAGTCCTATAATAAGATCTTCTTTTCATATCTATTCCAAATAAGTTGATTTTAGCAAGTCATCTGGGGGGACATATTTATGTCCCAAATTTCATTTTTTCTTCCGGGAAGATGTACACAGTTCTATTTATCTGCTAAGACCTATATGAGAGTCCATAATATGTAAGACGATTGGGTGATATTGCATGACTCCCTCTCCACATTGGCTCCTGAAATGGCCATGTCAGGGATATCCATTAGGCATCTACATTACTAAAATTTTAGACACATCTTCCAAATGTTTAAAATGTGCATTTTATTTTGTATTGTTGCTATCTGCATGGATTGCTCTCCATGGGCATGCATTCTTTGGATTTCATTAAGATTTGTGGATTTTAATGAGATTTCTTAAGAGGAAGCCATGATAGGAATAGGTAGATTAAAAAATGTTTTAGGTTGCAACACTGTGATGCAGTGAATGAGCAAGAAACCAATGGAAAACAGCAGGAAGGGTTTTAGATAAAGACGGTAACTGTGAAGTTAAATGCTTAAATCCATTGTTTTGTGATCTGCAGAGGCTGAATCCCATACATGAGGGTATTTGACTGAAGGAGAAATACTTGTTTCTTCCAAAGCTGAATAGTTCCATTTTTCTTATGTACTGAGATTTGCATCTGGTTGCTGGGAGGAAAAAAAAGAGCTCACAGCTCGCTCCCTTGTTTCTCAGGAACATTATTTTGACAAGCCCTTCCCCTCTCTTCTTGACAAAAGACGTTGCCTAAAAATCAGGAATCGTGCTGTCACAAGGCCATGTGCGGCTTAACAATCTTGCTTGTTGACAAATGTTTGAAAGAGGCAGGAACACAACCAATTATCCTTGGAATATGCTATCCAGTGTCTCCAGGTGCATTGAGTGTTTGCCAATGAGAAAATGATTTGACCAATAAAACGGATGTCTGGGTCTTTGTAAGTTAACTTGATGTAATGAAAGGAAGCAAGCATTGCACAGCCTGCTTTTTAGATCGGAATGCAAGGAAGACGATTCTCAAGATGGTTTAGGCTAGAATTAAAGATGCGTACAGTAGATTCACACTGGAATGGATTTGTCAGTCACTTATACAGGCAAGTAATTGAATCCGTGAGTATACGAGAGACAGAATATCTGGTAGAAAGTTTTTGAGATGATTGTGCACTGTTTGTATGTATAACAAGCAACCAACAGCATAAATTTATTAATGAATTTATAATTAACATTTGCTTGCCAGCCATCAGACTCATCTTCCCTTTTATATTGTACTTTGAGATCTTTCTTTCTTTCTTTCTTTCTTTCTTTCTTTCTTTCTTTCTTTCTTTCTTTCTTTCTTTCTTTCTTTCTTTCTTTCTTTCTTTTTCTTTCTTTCTCTCTCTCCCTCCCTCCCCTCCCTCCCATCTATCTTTCTGTCTGTCTGTCTGTCTGTCTGTCTGTCTGTCTATCTTCTATCACATCTTGCTGCATTGGATTAACCTAAGTAACCACTGAAACATCATTTAATATGTCTGTCCATATCACATGTCACTAAGCTCTCTGAATCATAAGTTAAAAACATAGCATCTATACCAAAAGTCTATGGAGATTTTTAATCATCCAGGTCATGGTTGTCCCAAAGGTGTTTTTTTCAACATACAACTGGACTTTCTGTTTTTTTCCTTTAAAGATGTTTCGCTTCTCACCCAAGAAGCTTCTTCAGCTCTTCTCTCTCTCTCTCTCTCCCCCTCCCTCCCTCCCTCCCTCTCTCTCTCTCTTCCTCTTCTTCTCTCTCCCTCTCTCTTTCTCTCTCTTTCTCTGTCTGTTTGTCTGTCTTTGTCTGTCCCCCCATCTCTCTCTCTCTCTCTCTCTCTCTCTCACACACACACACACACACACACACACACACAGATACAGACACAGACACAGACACACATGCACACACTCCATAACAACAACATTCCTTGGTTGACTTATGCAATAATAAAACAAAGAATAGAAGAATAGAATACAACAGAACAGAATAAATAGAAGCATAGGGTAGAGTAGAGTGGAGTGGAGTGGAACGGAACGGAACGGAACAGAACAAAACAGAACAGAACAGAACCAAACCGAACCGAACAGAATAGAATAACAGCCTTGGAAGGGACTTTGGAGGTCTTCAAGTCCAACCCCCTGCTTAGGCAGGAAACCCTATACCATTTATTCTCCAATTTTCTCCCACACATTCTTCCAAAATTAGAGACATAAAAAAAGAGAAAGATAGGACCCCCGGGGTGAAACACTTTGCTTGTTTTTCTATATTTCCATAACTGATCACACTATTTCATAGAACCGAAAGCACCATAATCTTTACCAGGTTGGATTAGCTTGTGACGGATTTGGAAGTATATTGCTTGGCTCCTGTAAATTTTCTGACACTTACTCTAGAGGTATTACATTCCAATTATCCTAATTCCTAATTATTGAGCAAGCTAATTACCTAGGACATAATTTAAGTTCAAGATAATTGTCATGCAAAGCTTGATCTCTGAGACTGAGCTTTGGCCTTACAGCTAATGTAAAACTTTGATAAAGGCTGTTTGTTTATTTGTTTGTTTACCAATTTCTTTTGAATAATTATCTACCTTTCTTTTTTTGGGAATCCAGTTTCTATAACCCTTATATTTCTTCCAAGAGTGGAATTCTTTTCTTGAAATGTTCATCAGAAGTTTTGTTTAGAACAACAACAAAATAAATGAAGAAAGCATTTAGCAACATGATTCAATTCCAAGGAACAATTTAATCTCAATTGTTATTTTTGCCTATTGTTTGATATCTTAAATTAGCCTTTCATACCATTTACAGTAGTTACTTGTGCAAAAGAATGCTGCTTTTTTCAAAGATAATCTTATTACTTTATTTATTTTTTTCATTATTGTCACTTGTCTAGATATTTTTCATTTTCCTTGATATGCTGAATTTGTTTACTATATTTTAAAAGGATGTCATTTCACTTGATTTTACAAAAGATGTAATTATTCTTAACAATAAGCTCCTTGTAGTGAAATATGTTTATTCTATATTTGAAGATCAAAGAGCTAAACCACAGGTTTTTCTTGTGTGGGTACATGAATGCACCCATGAATGTATGGACGAAACAAAAAGATGAAATAATCAAAATCAGTTTTCAACTTAATGATTTACACACACACACACACACACACACACACACACACACACACGGAGTCCAATGAATGGAGTCCAATGAACGGATATAGAAAAACTAAACTAAAAGCTGGAACAACAAGCATGGAAGACAATTTTCTTTTGAGTTTGATGAAAGTGGAGGTAGCTGTAATTCCAGTTCCTGGGTCATTCTGCTAGTTTAGTTCACACGTGCACGCGTTCTATTTGACTTTGGGGCATCTTGTGATTATATCAAAAGAGTAGTTTATATTTTAGGTATGCCTTAAAGCAGTGCTGAATAAACTCTGGTTCTTGTGATGTTCCTGAACTCACCATGTCCAAAGAGCATGGCCAATGAGTGATGCAGGACAACTGACTTCACCAATATGTGCAGGGGCATAAGTTCCCCACCAATGCTTGAAAATTTGATACATCTCCATGGGGAACCCAACTCACTACATTATTTTGTGTGATCACTGTCATTAAAACAGAATGAAAAGAAGGAACTACTCTATCTATCTATTATCTATCTATCTATCTATCTATCTATCTATCTATCATCTATCTATCTATCATCTATCATCTATCCTGGTTATGATAAAGATGGTTTGCTATATCATGAGTAAACTTGGAAATTTGAGATGCGTTGGAAAAGAAAACTTTCCTCTAGCATTTGAGGGATGCTAAGGACCTTCATAGCTACCTAAAGCATTCATGATTCCTTTTCAGTTTAGTTTCATTACCTATAAACTGACCTGGAGCAGGTATAGTTTTCAGTTTAGAGGCTAGATGTTTTTTAAACTTAGCCAACTGAAGTTTTCTATAAAAATCATGAGTCTTTGTTTTATTATGATTAACCTTTCACACAGATTTTCCTAGTGAAGATATGGGATTTGGTGAGTCGTACTTTTCTCTAATCAAATTCCCCATCTATGAAATTAGGATAGCAGAAAATTGAATAGGGATAAAATCTAAGATGTTTCCTTCAAATTAATACATGTTTGTGCAAACACCACAGCAATCCAGAAAACAAACAGGGAGAAAGAAAGAGAATAACCTTTATAGTTTTATATGAGAACTCTTTCTGTCTGTCTATCTCTCTCTCTCTCTCTCTCTCCCTCAATCTAAACTTCTGCTTCAGTGCCTTTAAAAAAGATAATAGCTACTGCTTTATCTACATTTTTTGCAATGTGTTCTTGGTTTTTAGGAAGAAGCATGTTTGTTTAATGGGAGAGAATTTGTCACGGAGGACAAAAGACCATGAGATGAAATGAAAACACCTTTTATTCTAGAGGAGGCAAAAAAAAAAAAAAAGGCATAGCAAATGTCATTGGCGGAGCTTTTGTGGTTTTAAAGAAAGTGGGAAAGGGAAGGCAAAATACATTATTTAAAGCACTGCCGTTAGAGGAGATGACTAACTATCTATGACAAAGCATAGAGAAGCCATTTTCCATTATCCTGCTAACCCATAATAAAATCTAAAAATGCTGCATAATGAACTTTGCAGGGTTTGGTAAGCCTGATGAAGCTAGAAAAAGTTATGAGGGTATCAAACACCTATACAAGGTATGTAAGGATAGGCCCTGTCTAATAACGTTTAGTTTTCCACACATACACTTCCATATTGGCAGGACGGTGAAAACAAGAAGCATACAGATAATCCTCAACCATAATTGGGAGTGGAAATATTGTCGTAAGCCATTATGATCATAAGTTGAGGGACCTGCATGACCAGAAATGATTTTATAACTTTTTTTTTTTTGAAGAGGGGGGTGCTAAATGAATTTGGCAGCCGTACATGTGAATCCATTCATGTGATTAGGCATTTATTGTGGAAAGGCCACCCACACCTTCCGTTATACCCATACTATTGTACAAAGAATGAAGTCCTTCTCTATGCAAATTTCAATCCTTTAATAAAACATGAGTTTGTTTTTTTTAAATGGAAAATTAACACCCAGGAAAGTATTCACAAGCAGGGACTTCAAGAACTTGGACATTTTTTTTTAACTCAATGTGTGGGCTGAAGAGAACAAAAGTGTATGGGTTAACATGTGATTCTATGCAAGCTAGAATATCCAACCTAAAGACTATCTTACAAGCCAACCTGTCTTCCATTGAGGACGTGTATACTGCACAAATCAAAAAGAGGGGTGTGAAAATATCTACAGACCCCTCACATCCTAGACATAAACTGTTTCAACTTCTACCCTCAAAATGACTCTAGAGAGCCCTGCACACCAGAACAACTAGACACAAGGAGAGGTTTTTTTCATGAACGCCATCACTCTGCTAAACAAATAATTCCCTCAACACTGTCCAATATTTACAAAGTCTGCATTACTATTGCTCTTAATCTTCTCATCACTCCTTATCACCCATCCCCTCTCACTTGTGACTGTATGGCTGTAACTTTGTTGCTTGTATCCTTATGATTTATATTGACTGTTTCCTAATATGATTTGATTGCTTATTGTACCCTATGACTATCATTAAGTGTTGTACCTTATGATTCTTGACTTATGAGGAATGTATCTTTTCTTTTATGTACACCGAGAACATTTGCACCAGACAAATTCCTTGTGTGTCCAATCACACTTGGCCAATAAAGAATTATATCCTATTCTACCTAATCTTCTCCATCTCTGTGGACTAAATAAGAAGAATATATATGAAATTAACAGAATAACAGAACTGAAAGGGACCTTAGAGGTCTTCTAGTCCAGGACCCTGCTCAAGCAGGAGATCCTATACTTTTCCAGACAAATGTCAAGAAATTTCTCCTTAGTTCTAGGTTGAATCCCAAAGGTGCTTTTTCAGGAGGCAACTGGACTTTCTTGTTGTTGTTTTCTTCCTTTGAAGATGTTTCGCTTCTCATCCAAGAAGCTTCTACACCTCTGACTGGATGGTGGGGAATGAAAGGATTTATGTTCTTTGCCGACAGCTGGCCATTTGCATCCTTTTAGATAGTCGTTGAGGCCACTTGGAGGTTTATCTGTGTCCTGAGGGTCACCTGAGTAGTGCAAATGTATGTGGAGCCTCTTGGCTGCAGGATGTTTTCTTCCCTGGGTCCGTTCACTGTTGAAGACTTACGCAGACTGTTGGGGATGAGTCTGTGTTGTCTACATCTGAAACTGAAGTGCAAATAGTACCTGTAGTCAGCAATGTTTTCTGGAAATCCATTCATACTCCTGCACCATTTGAAGGGTATTCATCCCAAAGTTCATAGCTTTGGGTGACGGAGAATCTACATAGACTTCTAGGTTGAATCTTTTTTTGATAAATAATAATAACAATAATAATACTAATAATAACTAATAATACTAATAATACTAATAATACTAATACTAATACTAATAATAATAATACTAATAATAATAATAATAATAATAATAATAATAATAATAATAATAATAATAATAATAATAATAATAATAATAATAATAATAATAATAATAATAATAAACAATAACAACATAACACCCTGGACTTAACAGTTGTCGATAAGAACAAAAATGTCTGGATAGTGGATGTGGCAGTGTCTGGAGACAGCAGAATAGAAGAGAAAGAACTGGAGAAGATAACAAGATACAAAGACCTACAAGTAGAAATAGAACGACTAAGGCAAGGGCAAGCAAGGGTAGTACCAATAGTAATAGGCACCTTGGGTGCAGTCCCCAAACAACTGGAGCACTACTTGAACATAATAGGCATTGACAAATTTGCCATCAGTCAATTGCAAAAGGCAGCTTTACTTGGAACAGCTTCCATCCTGTGGCAATATCTGTAACACCGTCAAACATCCAGATTTACCTATCCCAGGTCCTTGGTAAGGATTTGATAGGTAGACAAAAATGCCAAGCCCAGTCTGAACATCTGGCTGGCTGTGCAAATCATCATCATCATCATCATCATCATCCTAAATGCTTGGGAAGTAATCGACTAGTGATTTGTCATACGAAACCCAGCATAGTTATCTCGTTTGCTGTGTACATTGTCATTTTTGTGAATAACAACAACAACAATAATAATAACAATAACAATAATAACAATGACAATGACAATAACATCAAGAGCAACAACAACAACAACAGAATAATAACAGATTAACTGAGTTTGAAGGGACCTTGGAGGTCTTTTAGTCTTTGAAATTTGGAACTATCGGGAAACTTCTCCTTAGTTCTTAACTCCTTAGTGAAATTGTTTTGTCATTGTTCACTTTAATTATGCAAATAGACAAAGCAGCTATAGATATAATTCATCCTTCATTTAGAGATTTTTTTTTTTTTCTGAAGGGAAGAGTTGTCCAATGTAAGTGTTTGTCAAAGCCTATAATGAGTTGCTATATTTCTGTGACTCTTAACCAAACCCAGATGTCATTGAGAACCAGATTTCCTTCACAGGTGCTCCAATTTTTCCCTGTCATATTGCTGGAAAAGGGACACATTCTGCAAATTAAGCAATCATTTCATATGAAACATTGCACATCAGACACAATTTTGTGAGGCTTCAAGAGAGGATTGGCTTCAATTTGATCCAACATCTGGCTCTTATTATTTCAATAACTTTCTTTCCGTGGCAAACACATTGCCTAATATGTGGCTTCTGCCGTGCTGATTGCTTTTGTCGTTTATTGGACAAAAGAAGTCTGCCATGTGTTTTCGTGTAGAGAAATATATCGGATGTGCAGGAATCTTCAAGATGCTTCTGCTATGCGAGATGGAAGCAAGTATATGGGGAACAGATGGTGCTCCACTCATGGCAAAGCTTAAGAGACAATCAGCTTCCTGGAAGATCTATGGCTTTACTAGAGAAGTGGTAAGGAATTGAATATGGGTAGTCCTGTACTTATAACAATTTGTTTAGTGACCATTCATACTTAAAACGGCACTGAAAAAAGTGACTTATAAAAGTTGCTCAGATTTACAACCGTTGCAGTATCCTTATGGTCATGTGATCAAAATAACCATGGGAGGGAGGGAGGGAGGAAAGGAGGGAGGAAGGAAGGAAGGAAGGAAGGAAGGAAGGAAGGAAGGAAGGAAGGAAGGAAGGAAGGAAAAGTGGGAAGGCAGAATGAAGCAAAGGGAGAAGGGAGGAAAGAAAAAGGAAGGAGGGAGGGAAGGAAGGAAGGAGAGAAGGGAGGGAGAAAAAGAAGGGAGGGAGAAGACAGGGTGAAAGGAGAAAAGGAAAGAAGGAAAAGAAAGGGACATGGAAAGAAGAAAGGAAGGGAAAGGAAGGAAGAGTGGGAAGGCAGAAGGGAGGGAGGGGAGAAGGAAGGAAGGAAAAGAAAGGGACAGGGAAGGAAGGAAGGGAAAGGAAGGTAGAGAAGGAGGGAGGGAGGGAGGAAGGAAGGAAGGTCCTGTTTAACAGACAATAGGAATTGAAAGTCACAAGGGACACTAGAGCAGTATAATCTTTCAGCATACACAGCAGTAGCCTAGATTTCAAGACAATAAAAAGCATGAATAACAGCAATTTGCACATGCAAAAATAGTGCATATTGGTTGACTGAATGCAAGGTCTGAGATAAGGTCACTGAGGTGTGTTGCTGGACATTTTCACCAAAGCAACTCAGATACAGTAATGATAATAACACCAACATCAAGCAGAATTACACTATACCTTAAACCTTCAATTGCAGCCCCACTTAAATTGTTATCTGTTCTTTCTTGTACACTCACAGCAGGAAGTTTGTCGTCCATGTGGCAGGAAGAGAGGGAGAGATGGGCTTTGAATTCTCTTTTTAAGAAATGTCACATATTAAGCAAAAGCTTGGAAAGCGCAGCTTCGGCTTCTGTTTGTGGCACAATAATGCATTTTCTCATTAAGTCTCCAGATGTACAACTTATTTTACAAAGAGGGAGCTTGTAGCTTAAACTTTCTTAAACAGAGATGCATTTCAGAAGAAGATGGCCCAAGATGACTTGACCATCTGCTTTTTGCTACTGAGCGAAGAAAACTCAGTGAAAAGCGAAATTCTCAAATGCGGGGGTGAAAGAAAAGGAGAGGCTGCAATCTGTTCAAACCACGTGGAGTTTTCAGACCAACGCCAGACCAAGAAAGACCTTCTACAAAGGTCATACAAAATCATATGTGCATGCATGTGATTGTGTATCTATTGAAGGGAGCAAGTTTACTGAAAACTTGGAGCCTGCACCAATTGGTTATCCACATGGCTTAGCAAAAGAGCTGAAGGAGAGGGCAAATTTTGGTGGGAGCTCAATTCTTAAGTATCTCTTCAAATACAATAGACAGGAAGGAAAAGCCTGTAGATCCAGACTCATTGGAATATTTTGTAAGAAAGGCTGAGCACCAAAGAATGGAGGCCTTTGACCTCTGGTGCTGGAGAAGACTCCTGCGAGTCCCTTGGACTGCAAGGTGATCAAACTGGTCAGTCTGAGAGGAGATCAACCCTGACTTGTCTTTAGAAGGCCAGATCCTGAAGAAGAAACTCAAATACTTTGGCCCCCTAATGAGAAGGAAGGAAGGACTCCCTAGAGAAGAGCTGAATGCTGGGAAAGATTGAGGGCAAAAGAAGAAGAAGGAGACGACAGAGAAGGAGGTAACTGGATGGAATCACTGAAGCAGTAGGCATGAGCTTAAATGGACTCCAGAAGATGGTAGAAGACAGGAAGGCCTGGAAGAACATTGTCCATGGGGTTGTGATGAGTTGGACATGACTTTAAAACTAACAACAAAAATACAGAATTAGTGCTATGAGCGCAGTGGCGCAGTGGTTAGAGTGCAGTACTGCAGGCTACTTCTGCTGATGGCCGGCTGCCTGCAATTTGGTAGTTCTAATCTCACCAGGCTCAAGGTTGACTCAGCCTTCCGTCCTTCTGAGGTGGGTAAAATGAGGACCCAAATTGTTGGGACCAATAGACTGACTCTGTAAACTGCTTAGAGAGGGCTGTAAAACACGGTAAAGTGGTATATAAGTGCTATTGCTATGATCCAAATATTTTTTGTGGAATGGTATTCATGGACCAAAATTAGTATTTGCTGGCATCAATTCTAAACAGACTTATTTGATCAAGCAAGGCTGGATTCACAACCCATACTAAACCATGGCTGGTTTTAACCCTAGTGTTGAATGGCAATAGGTGAGGTCCCACAGAGCATTAATTAATCCATCACACTAGTCTTGGCCTGGAAATCAGAATGGGTGGTATCAAGCAACACATGAAAACACAAAAGAAACAAAAGTTGACCCTAAATATTCAACAAAGTTCCCCTCAAGATCCAGGTGCCCCCCTTTCTGTCATTGTTTGGAAAGGCGATGAAGACTACTCCTTTCCCAAGGCCCTTGATGAGGGAAAGGGAGACCGCTCACTTCATCACACTTGCCATAGTTTCATGTTTACATTTTATTGATATTATTGTAATTTATTTTTCTTTGATTGTTCCAAGCCACCTGGAATCATCAAGAGACAAGCAGCCACAACTTTGAAAAGTTCTTGTTGTTGTTGTTGGTTTTTTGTTGTTGTTGTTGTTGTTACTATTCATCCAGACCTGCTTTGAGTACCTGCTGCAACACAAGCTACTCAATTCTGCATGATTAAGTCTTAGTGTCATGTATAAAAAGAGCGAAAAATAACCCAATATGAGACCGCTTCAATTATATTGAGTTATTTAGAATTCTGTCATTTGTACTTCTATACCCCATTCAGTTTCTTTCTGGTCTCCATTCTGAATAAAACATGGTCTTTTATTTTGTGTGTTCTGTCAGCCGTTCTTGTGAAGTTAATTGCAAAAATACTGTACGTACCCTGGCTTTGCCTTTCATGTAGAAAAGTATATCAAAAATCCTGTCTATTGGCTAGAATGTTTCAGCTTCCATATTTACATCAAAAATAAAGGTGAACTAACTGGAATAGATACCAATAAAGTGCATTCCAAGTGTTGCAGAGGTGTGAGGAGATGACGTTGAAGAAGGAATTCAAGTCAATGGGGGACAACTTATTCTCTAAAGCAACAGAGGCAGGACAAAAAGGCATGGATGGAAACTAATCAAGGAGAGATGCCAACTAGACCCAAGGACAAATTTCCTGACAGAACAAATAACCAGCGGAAGGGCTTGCCTTCAGAAGTTGAAGGTGCTCCATCGCTGGAGGTTTATCTACAATGGTATAGGGTCTCCTGCTTGAGCAGGGGGTTGCATGAGAAGACCTCCAAGGTCTTCTCCAACACTGTTCCAACACTAAGCAATTAGGTAACTATCATAGAAAATCTTTCAAGATCCTGTTATTATACTTTATAATAATAAAGTGGAGTTGTAGTATACTATCCTGTTTTCCCAAAAATACGACCTATCTGGAAAGTAAGTCCTAGCTTGGTTTTTACACATGCACCCAATATAAGCCCTGCCCCCTAAATAAGCCCTGATTAAGATCCCACCCACTCCAGAGTGGACAGGTAAAAATTAAGCTAGAGTGGGGATGGTGAGGGTAGGGCTGCCCTACTTACCTTACCTTTGGACAGTTTTTCCTAGGCCTCGCACACCCCAACACCTGCCTTGCCACCCCTTCTCTTCTGTAGCCAACAAGGCTTTCCTGAAGGCCTCTGTAGCTGAAAACAAAGCTCTGGATCGATCCAGAGGTCCTTTTATCGGCGGCAGAGGCCTTCAGGAAAGCCTTGCCGGCCTCAGAAGAAGAAGTTCCTGAAGGCCTCTGACAGTGAAAAGGAGGCTGGGGGGCAATGCACACAAGTGAGGTTAGTCAGTGGATGACAACCCCCGAAAATAAGACCTGATGCCTTTTTTGGTGGCAAAAAAAATATATATAAGACAGGGTCTTATTTTGCGGAAAACATGGTAGTATCATGAACTAAGAGAACAAAATGGGCATTGTCAACACTTTCAGAGTGCATTGGTCTCAGCCAGTCCTTGAGTATTGAAGATTTGTCCTGAAATGAATACAAACTCCAGCTCCTCTGTAGTGCAATGATGGTTTATTCATTAGATCAGCAAACCACAAATACTCTTCTCTGACAAGAAAGGCTAAAAGCCATGTCTACATCCCTACCCTATTCCGACCCTCACTAACTGATCCCCACCTGGTGCCACCTTCACCTTGTTTAACCTAAGGCTTACTTACCACTTATATGTGCTCCAACCCCCTCTAACAATATGCACCACATCAATACATGAAAAGAGCCATTTCCAGCCATGCAGTTGCTTCAGGCTCCATCCTGCAACCCCGCAGATGCTTCAGAGTCCATCCTGCAGCAACTCTCAACACCATCGGCCAGCATACAAGCAGAAATACAGATCCGGCAGGAACAGAAATAAGCAGGGGTGGGATTCTCCTGGTTCTGTCTACTTCTGTAGAATCGGTTGCTATGAAAAGCAGCAAACAGAGAGCATAAATAGAACTGGTTCTATGTCGGCTGCTGTTTTGGCCAACCCGCCCACCCGGGCTCTTACCTGACCTTTATTTCCTGTGTTTTCTTTTCTTTCTTTTTAAATAAATTTTATTGATTTTACAATTAAAACAAACCAACAACACATACATAAATGAAAGGGAGAAAAAGAAGAAAGGGAGAAGAAAATAGAAAGAAAAAAACTAGAAAACAATTAAAAACATTCTCTTCTTCAACAGTTTGCAAGATCTCTTTTTTATCCTTATTTTATGCCATATACACACACCTAATCCTTACATATATCTGTGTATCACTATTACAGATTTATCCTATCCTCTTTTGCCTTTTAGTGTGAAGTCTATCTTTGGTCTATCCATTTGTACCAGCGAACTCGTAAGCTTAGGAGGGTGATAATTTTTCAAGTCCATCCTATCTAGATTTTCTGTATAATATATGAATCCTATTGAATTTGGAGAGCAAAATGGACATCACCAATACATTCATAGCCCATCGGTATGTTTAAGAGAGCATTGACTTTTCAAGCCTGCTTTATCTACGTTTCCTGGTAAAATACATGGAAAAATTCCATTGGGAGAAAAATCCACTTAGGGTTAGGGTTAAGTCTACATTAATTTAGAGAGCAACATGGACATCACCAAGGTATTCATAGTGCATCAGTATGCTTGGGAGGGTGATAAGTTTTTGAGCCTGCATTATCTAGGTTTCCTGGTATAATACATAGGAAAATCCCATTAGGGGAAAATCCACTTTGGGTTAATGTTAGGTCTCTACGAATTCCGAGAGCAAAATGGATGTTACCAATGTATTCATACTTCAAAGCTATGTTTGGGATGGCACTTAACTTTTGGCACCCACCCTATCTGTGTTTCCTGGAAAATTGCATGGAAAAATCGAACTGGGGGCTAATCCATTTAGGATTAGGGTTAGGTCTCCCTTAATTTGGACAGTAAAATGTTTCCTGACCTGGTCCCCCTCCGAAGGCTTAGAAGTATAATCACCATTCTCTTTTTACCTATTCAATCCGAAGCATCTAATTTAGTAAAAGAACGTTTTGGATCCTGCCTTTTCCATCGGTACTGCGTTGCCATCACTGAAACCAATCCAGCTGGATTTATAGAGAATCATCACTTGTACTGTGGGTATGCGATCGCATAAGCAAAAACCAAGTTGTATCTTCTGGCAGGGAAGGAAAATAAAGAAACCACAACCACCTTTTCTTTGTTCAAACTGAGAAAGAAAACTCAGAAAATAGATGAGCTTTTTTTTCCCCAATTGGTTTGCGAAGAAAGCTAGCAAATCCTAGCCTGAGTTCAATTCAAGTCAAGGACAGCTCGCTTATCTCCCAAGTTCTAAAAAAAGAATGGATGGAACCAGATTTATTGATAAGCAAAAAGAATTTACTCCAAAAAGAAGTTTTAAGATCTGTAAGCTTGGGAAGCAAGGCAGAAGACAGATAGCTGTTACTGTGACTTGGGCTTGGGTAGCTACCTGCATTGGTTTAAGGAAGAGTATGAAGTACACAAATATTGTATTGCCTTCTTCCTCTACTTCCTATTTACTATTGAAAGATAAAAGCTTGCCTTTCCACACAGCTCACTTTAATGCTTGAAGAACGGCCTAGTGGGCACCATAATTGCAAAGCACTGCTTTATTTAATAACTAGCTCTATACCTGTGCTTCTCTATGAAACTTCTGTGATCGGGCTTAGTTTTGGGGGAGGAAAATAAGGGAAAAAAATGTGCCTGCCTATCAGCAACCATTGGTATTCATCTGCCTAGCGTCCCGTCAGTGTGTGAGAGAGTTGAGGGCTGTTTGGAAACTGAAGCAGCATTTGCTGTGTGAGCAAGAAGGAGACAGCAAGGAGCCTGGTTGTGGCTTAGCTCAACTGTTCTGTACTAAAGCTGCTTGCTGCTGTGAAACTGAAACTAAAACTCCTCTCCTCTGCTTGGGTTTTGCATTTGGAAGAGTTTTCTTTTCAGGTGGGGAGGGGGAGTAGAACTCCTTAGCATCAGAGCGTGTTAATAATAATAATATAGGAAATACTAATGCTCTGATGGTGCACTAAACAGGAACATACATGCCAAATTTCTAGTTTGTAGGCTTTACGGTTCTGGAGATTTTGTGAGGATACGTGAGTGGTATTTCGCATAGATAGATAGATAGATAGATAGATAGATAGATAGATAGATAGATAGATAGATAGATAGATAGAAAAGAAAACAAATAGATAGATAGATATACACATGCATATGCACATACACATACACATACACACACACATACACCCATATATAACTTCCAAAGCACTTGGAAGTTTCTTGTAAAGTATATTTAATGGCTGGGGCACTTCCGTTTGATGTAGCAGAATTTTAAAACATGAGAATGGAATAAGTACTATTGTCTGAATAATATAGTCATTTCCGCAGCTAGACATGTGAGTGTTTCTTTGTCAAACTGCAGCGAGTCTTAAAAAAAAAAAGGGTGATGTGCTTTTAACGGCTAAGAGAGATTGAATAGACTCTTACGGAGAATAGTGCACCAACCATAAATTATGGCTGGCTGACAAAGAAAGCTACCTACTGACCAGTAATCCAATTGACCCCCCTCCTCCCCATTTCTCCCCTTCCTCCGCCCCCCACCTCCAGCAAAAGTCTTTAGATTTTGAAAGCTTGCTCATTGTTATAAAGGAGGTGGTTAGCACTAATGAAATATTGGATGACAAAGCAAGGAAGGTCACATTGCATTTAAATCTGCTTCATTAGGATTCAGGGTGAATTTAATGCAGGAATAAGTGCAGAGGTCATAACAACAGCATAAAAATAAGCCAAGTTATACCTATTCCTCCCAATTAACCAGGGCTGGGCTTCAAAAAATTTTAGCAATGGGTTCTCTACCCAGTTGTTGGGTGGGTGTGGCCATGGTGAGCGTGGCCTAGTTGGCCTTCTGCACCATGGTGTGTGTGTGTGTGTGTGTGTGTGTGTGTTTGTCTGTCCCAGGAGGGCGAAAACGTTCTACTGATTAATTGTTTTCCCTGTCGGGTAATTTCTCCTTGCCTCTCTCTTTGATTAGTTTCCATCCATTGCTTCTTGTCTTGTGGTGGCCTAGAGGTGGCGCTCTCGCCACACAATAAGGAGGCTGCGAGTTCCATCCTAGGTAGAGGCTAATATTTTGAATAGATTCTCTCCTGCTCGAGCAGGGGGTTGGACTAGGTGACCTCCAAGGTCCCTTCCAACTCTGTTATTCTATGTCTATGCCTTCAAGTGCTTTGGAAAATAGGTTGACCCCTATTCTCCTACTTGAATTCCTTCTTCAAGGTTCTTCCTCTATGTTTCAGCTCCCAGTCTTCGTTGTTCTCCTCTGCACTCTTTCTAGAGTCTCAACATCTATTTTATAGCGTGGCCATCAACACCAACACTAGTGTGGTCTTACTTTTATTTGTAGCATTAGATCTCGTTTGTTGCTAATCACATGCCATAAAATTAAAGGACCAATGATGGCCTAGATAAAAGGATCGGTACTAAAGCCAACTTTCTCTATTTTTTAAATCTCTCTCTCTCTCTCTCTTCTTGTGTGTGTGTGTGTGTGTGTGTGCATGCGCACACACACACACACACACACACACACACACACACTTTTATGTCTTAGCTCTGACATCCAAGGGAATCATTTCCTCCTCCATTGTGGTTTGAGGATAGACCAGCCAGTAGAAAAAGTGAGATTGCTCCCACAATGAAGTGCCAGAGCCCAATCAATAAAATTCTATTTTAGTCCTTAACTGGGACACAGCACAAAGCAAAAGGATTTACCCTCCCTCTCCCTTCTTTTTATATTGTGTTGTTTATAAAGTGAAAACACTTGTCACGTTTCATTATTTCAATAATAGACCCCGGGGTCCAATTTTTTTTTTTTAATACCAGTGAACCCAAATCATTTGGATCTTTTAGTTAAAAAAAAAAAATCTTAGAGAAACTGCTACGATTGAAAGGGTTTTTAGGTGTCTGAAAAGAGACCAGTAGTAATGACATTCAAAAAAAAGAAAAAAGTTAATTCAGGGGTCCTTGGTGCTCTCTGAGCTTGGTTGTTTTCTTGCAGACGTTTCATTACCCTACTAGGAAACATCACCAGTTCTACTCACTAGCACTGGTGATGTTACCTAGTTTGGGCAATGAAACAGCTGCAAGAAAATATCTATGCTCAGAGAACACCAAGGACCCCTCATTTCAACCGAGCTACAAATATTCTCCTTTATTGATTATGCCAATTATCTAATAGTTTATTGCATTTATCAGTCTAACATATATATACCGGAACTGGTTGTTACCTTTCTCTCAGTACCACAAGCGTTGAAGGATCATCTATCTTAGGGGTGTCACTCAATTTCATTGAGGGCTGTATCGGGGCTCTGGTTGACCTTGGGGGAGGGGGTGATGGCCGTGGCCGACTGGGTGGGCCTGGCCAGCTTGACACCACTCCCCAAACTGGTGGCATGTTTCCTCTTTGCATTGGGTAGACCGGGGCAAAGCAATGCGGGCCAGCCCCTTACATTTTCCAGGATAGCCCTGTCAGCGTTCCAAAGAAACTCCCCAATTCCATTCAGACTCAGAGACAACGTCCACCCAAGTATGTTGGCACATCTGGGAAAACTCAAATCTGAAACTTCTGGGTTTTCCCTTCCCCAGGTGACAAAGATCCATCCCCTGCACCCATCAGTCCATCACATGGCCCAATCAAACATCATTCTATCCGAAGCCAAACCTTCGCCTATTCCCATCCAGGTGCAGGCTGACTTGTCCTTGACTTTTGAAAAGAATGTTGTAGAGTTTAATCTACTACTCACTAAAGAATTTTTCCCCCTCCCAAATTCCCAGGCACTAACTGGCAGCCTTGAAGCTTCTAAGAAAATATACGGCTAATACAAATATGGCTTCCATGGCTGACAGATCTGACCACATCACAGGCTGGATCCAGGCCACGGGCCTTGTGTTTGACACCCCTGCTCTATCTTCTTATAGTCTTTCTCCTGCATCAAGGCAACAGAATGTTTAGTTATTTCACCATGCCTGTCTCACACAGTGACTCTGGATGTTGTGCCTTCTTCAAGCATCTCTTCCATCTTTGATAAGGCAAATAGAAAAGAGAGAAAGAGAGTATTTTCTTGGTATTGGCATCACAATCTCCCGGGAAAAATCAACTGGACTCTTCCTCCTTCCCTCTCCTCCATTTCTCCAAGCTCTTGAGATACAGTTTTAGCCATTCTGACTTGAATATGAGTTTGAGGTGGTATTCAGCAGGTTCTGACCAGTTCTGGAGAACCGGTAGCAGAAATTTTGAGTAGTTCAGAGAACCGGCAAATACCACCTATGGTTGGCCCTGCCAACCCCATCTATTTTCTGCCTCCTGAGTCCCAGCTGATTGACTGGGTCTCCTTTTGTTGCCCTGCACAGGAGAATGGAGCTGGAAAGCAGGTTAGTGGGGTGTGGAGGGAATGGAGATTTTACAGTATCCTTCCCCTGCCACGCCCACGAAGACACACCCACAGAACCAGTAGAAAAAATATTTTTTTGAATCCCACCACTTGTTTGATGCTTCTGTACGTGAGTCTATGAAGGCATGCATGTAAGAGAAATATGACTTTTTTTTTAATAAAGTGTGATTGAAACAAAATACTGCAGTCCAGAAGGTTCTTCTTCAGAGGTCCAACCAGCTTTGTCCACCCTTCTAGCTTCTGTACGCTCCCTCAGATTGCTGGTTCAGTGTCCATACTTTCCCTGAGTTGGTTTCCTTCGAACCACGACTTCATTTATGCTGACAGCCCCTTTGTACAGACTAAGGGATGAGCTGCTAGAGAAAAAAAAATATATATAACCCTGCAGATCTGTCTGGTAATATGTACAGTTGTATCCTGTTGATTCAAATCCTCCAAAAAACAAAATGCCAGTTCTGAATAAATGGCTTCTCATTTTAAGTGTTGTCTTGCTGGATATACTGCAAAACTCTTCATGTTGAGAAAAATACCGGTCTCCTGGGGTTGTGGACATTTATATTCAGAACAAGGTGGCATATGGAAGGAATACAAATTATCCCCATCTCTTTGTGTAGTGACATTTCAGAGGTGGGGGGAAAAAGAGAGAGAGTATCCGTCTCTTTTAAAGATGTAGCTCTCTCTGTGACCTCAGATAGTTCTGTAGAATGAGACATTTTTGTTACCTCCAACAGCTCATGACATTCCTTCCCTGATACACACACACACACACACACACACACACACACACACCTTCCCCCTCCTTTTTTTTTTTGAACCCCATCCCTCCTCAATAAATTCCAACAGTCTTTCAAATCTGCTGGCAAGAATAAAGTTAAACTTGGTCTCGCAAAAGGAAATGTAGGACATTTCCAACATTTAGTGCAGAAATCTTTTCCATTTACTCAACGGTTTATCGCTTCCAGCTGCAGTCGTTGTGTGCAATAATACCAACATGAACGTAAGTTTATTCTGGGTCTATTTGAGATATCTTTTCAACCTAGCTTCATTCTTCTTCATCAGAGAGTTCTGGGTTTGCAGCCGTCACTCCTGAAATGTTGCCGCAAGTGAAAATCAAAGTCAATTTAGTTGTTTTCCCCCTAGACAAAAGATCTCTGCTACAGAAATAAATAAAAATCCTCCCAAATGGTGGATGAGAAGGAGGAGGAGGAGGAGGAGGAGGAGGAGGAGGAGGAGGAGGAGGAGGAGGAGGAGGAGGAGGAGGAGGAGGAGGAAGAAGAAGAGGAGGAAGAAGAAGAAGAAGAAGAAGAAGAAGAAGAAGAAGAAGAAGAAGAAGAAGAAGAAGAAGAAGAAGAAGAAGAAGAAGAAGAAGAAGAAGAAGAAGAAGAAGAAGAAGAAGAAGAAGAGGAAGAGTAAAGAACAGAACAGAAGGATGTTAGGGCAATCTCTCAGTTAAGTCTTTTCATTTTTTCCTCTCTCCAAGCATTCTCCATATGTTCTTTTCATTCAGTGGGCTTATTTGCATGGGTTGAATGCCTATGGAATAGTATTTAAGGTGTTGGAAGACTCGAGAGAGACGAGTTCAAGTCTGTCTTCAACCGTGAAAGCTTAAGGGTAACTTAGCCAATCAATCTCAACCTCACATAGGATTTTCCCGCAGGCAAAATGGAGGAGGGAATATTGGGTCTGTTGCCTGAAGCTTCTGAAGCAACATCAGACTGTAAATCCAAGAAATATCACAGGGGGGCTGAATGAAATCTTCCTTGTACAGGTAGTTCCCAAGTTGCAACATTCACTGAGTGACCGTTTGAAGTCATGATGGTCTTATGCTAATCTGTGTATGTTAACCCTTCAATGCGCCTTGTATCATATAAATACAGCAACGTATTTATTACATTTTACTGCATTTTTTAATTCATCAGCAACAACTAAAAAAGGAATGTGCTAGAATTCCAGGATTGCTGGAATCCTGATGACACCGATTTTGTTGGAAGGGCCAATAAAATAAATATATGTTTAATTTTTATTGACCTTTTACATCTTTATTCCTGTGAGTAGTTGTCGTAGGGACCCCAGTACACTGCTTTGCCTGGCGCCCACAATGCTCTTAAGACAGCCCTGATGATGGCACATTTTAAAATGTTTTTAAATGTTTTCTTTTTGTTTAATAAATTTTTTAAAAAACCTGACTTACAACCAATCCTCAGACTTACAACCATCACAACATCTCTATGGTCAGAGGAGCAAAATTTGGTTGCTTGGCAACCAGCGTGTATTTACAATGGTGGTAAGGTCATCTGATCCCCCTTTGCAATCTTCCCAACTGGCTTCTGGCCATTAAAGTCAATAGAGAAAGTGGATTTGCTTAATCCTAATTCACTTAACAACCATAGTGAGTTGCTTAAAGAACCATGGCAAGAAACCTTGCAAAATTGGCCATGGCCCCTTCAACACCTGCTGTCAGCATTCCAACAAGCAAATTCCAACCCAATAAACTCGGAGACAAGCATTTCCTCAAAGTTCCATTTTAATAGAGTTGTCAGATTGGCACATTTGGGGAAATCTGAATCTGAGAGTTCCTGGTTTTCCTTCCCCCAAAGAAATTCAAAGTTCCATCCTCTGAACCCATCAGTCCAGAGGCGGTATTCAACCGGTTCTGACCAGTTCTGGAGAGCCGGCAGCGGAAATTTTGAGTAGTTCGGAGAACCGGAAAATACCACCTCTGACTGGCCCCGCCTCCATCTATTCTCTGCCTCCAGACTCCCAGTTGATTGACTGGGTCTTCTTTTGTTGCCCTGCACAGGAGAACGGAGTGGAAAGCAGGTTAGTGGGGGAGGGAATGGGGATTTTGCAATAACCTTCCCCTGGAGTGGGGTGGAAGTGGGGATTTTACAGTATCCTTCCCCTGGAGTGGGGAGTGAATGGAGATTTTGCAGTATCCTTCCCCTGCCATGCCCACCAAGTCATGCCCACAGAACAGGTAGTAAAAAAAAGTTGAATACCACCACTGCATCAGTCCATCACATGCTCCAATCAAATCATCATCCCAACTGAAGACATCCCTCCAGTCATTCCCCTCCAGGTGCAGGGTGACACGTCCTTGACACTCTGAGAAAGAATGTTGTTGTGCCTAATCTTTCTACTCACTAGAAAATCCCCCCCTCCCAAATTCTCAGGCACTCAATGTAGCAGCCTCGAAGCTTCCGAGTAAAATATGGCTTCCAAAGCTGACAACTGCCTTGCTTTGCAAGGGTAATTCCCAAATTGTAGTTGTAAGTCAAACGTTACCTGCAACTTATTTCCCCCCCCCCCGTCTGACATTTGCATTGATTGTTGACATTTATCTGGTTGTTCAGGTAAAATTTGAACCAGATCAGTCCACGTATGGCCATTAAAAGCCCCTTTCTAATTTCCTTACCAATAATAATTTAACTGACCATTTAGTGACAAGCTGCTGTTCCATCACAGATGGCGAGAACTCCTGCACGGCTCTGCTGGGATTTGGGCCACCTGCCTGAGACTTGCTCAATGTTTAATATTCAAGTTGGAAATACCCCCACCGGGCCGGAAGGAGGTGTCCTTGCAGGCTGTGATGGGAGTCAAATTTTCCCAATCAGTATGTTGCGATTCCTTACTTGATGTTTTCCCATCTGCAAAACTACCTGTCAAGAAACAGGAGGCTCACAGCATGAAGGAAGACAGGCAATAGAAAGGAAAATACAAGCAATCAAGATTGAGAGACTACCAAATAAAGCAAATGGAGAGAGAGAGCGAAAAAAAAAACACCTTTTGGATACAGAAAAAAAAAAGTGGATTTCAGTGCAGAATGAGGAAAGACCAAGCAACAGAATAATGGATAAAGTCATGTCAGTGTTTTGAGCTGGAAAAGCAGAGGCCGTAAGAAAACTTGGATCAATCAGTCAGAATAGAGCTGAAAGGGACCTTGGAGGTCTTCTAGTCCAACCCCTGTTCAAGCAAGAGACCGTATACCATTTCAAATAGGTGGGTGTCCAGTCTTTTCTTAAAAACCTCCAGTGATGGAGCACCCACAACCTCTGAAGGCAAGCTGTTCCATTGGCTAATTGTCCCCACCGTTAGACAGTTTCTCCTTATTTCCAGGTTGCTTCTCTCCTTGATTAATTTCCATCCATTGTTTCTTGTCTTGCCTTCTGGTGCTTTGGAAAATAAGCTAACTCTCTTTTCTTTGTGGAAGCCCCTCAAATACTGAAATACTGCTATCCTGTCCCCCCCTAGTCCTTTTCTCTAGGCTGGCCATACCCAAATCGCTGCAATCGTTCTTCATATGTTTTCGTCTCCAATCCCTTAATCATCTTACTTGCTCTTCTTTGCACTTTTTCCACTTTTTCTCTGCCTGTCCCTGAAGTAACTTTTGATAAAACTACTGATAGGTTTCACAAAAGATTGTTAACTTTGAACGAATTAAATTCTGTTTTCATACAATACACTTAGAGAACCCATCTTCTCAAAAAAACACACACAGAGGGCGGGGGGAGGGAGGGAGGGAGAGGGAGAGGGAGGGAGATCACCAGGCTTAACATGTTATATAAATGCTACCATGGTCACATAATGAATCTGTCAGCCTTGGAAGCCATGTTTTTTTTCTTGGAAGCTTCCAGGCTGCCCCATTCAGTGCCTGGGAATTTGGGAGGGGGGATTTCATAGTGAGATAGAAGATTAGACACAACAACATTCTTTCTCAGAGAGTCAAGGACAGGTTGCCCTGCACCTGGAGGGGAATGTCTGGAGGAAGGTTTCCAGTTGGGACAAAGATTTGATTGGGCCATGTGATAGACTGATGGGTACAGGAGATGGATCTTTGATTTCTCTTTTGGGAAGGGGAAAACCCGGATCTCTCAGATTCCTGTTTTCCCAGGTGTGCCAATATGATACAATATGGAACTTTGAGGAAATATTTGTCTCGGAGTTTATTGGGTTGGAATTGGTTAGTTGGAATGCTGACAGAATCTCTCTTAAAAACGCAAGAGGTGGTTAAGTCCAGGTTTGATTTTGTGTTGATTTTCTTGGAGAAAAATTCAGAACAACAGTAAATCTTAGACATTGCTTTCAACAATGAAGAAAGATACGCCGGAGTTGTATACCATCATTGTTTTCATTTCAGAAATAGTTAAAAGAAGATATAAACTTGTTCCACTCCCAGAATTGCATGATATACTAAGCCGTAAAACTATGAGTTATAAAACACAAATGCCAGGTTTGAACAAAGAGGACAGTTTTTTCTTTATCCTAGTGCGTGTAGTTCAAGAATGAAGGCTTATAAAATTAGAGCCAGCGGGACTCCATCTATATTCTAAGAACCGGAATTTAAACCTTTCAAAAGTTTAAGATTATGGATAGTAAAGTATCGGGAAACATAGGAAGAAAAGGTTGCCCCAAGTGTCTTGCTTATGGTAGCTAGTCTAACGTGTAAACAAGCCTTTAGTTTCCTGCCTATAAGGATTGTCTTTTGTTCTTAATAGAAACATTCATTTTGGGGAATTTTTTCAGTATAGGCTTCCTCTCAACAGAAGGCAGAGTAAATTCAAGTAGGGATTCTTATTGTGAAAATCGGAGAATTGTAAATGCATCTCTCTTTTTTTCATTTCTGGAATATAGGTAGTCCTCGACTTACAAAAGTTTGCTAAGTGACTATTCGAAGTTACAACGGCATAGAAAATAGTGACTTATCATCAGTGGTGGTCCTGCTCGAAGACCCCAAAATATTGGTTAAAAATTCAAAAATGGTTACAGGAGATTACCAAGGAGCAAATAGAATTAGAACTGGAATTTTTTTTTTATTGGGGATATTCAGAAATAAATATGGGAGAAATATAAAATATTTAATATGGCACATTTTAACTGCAGCCAGGATTGTCTATGCCCAATGTTGGAAACATACATTTATTTATTTTATTTTATTTTATTTATTTGATTTGCCAATTGTTTACAAGATAATAAGTATAAGTGTATACATAGTTGTGAATACATGAAATGGGTACATATAAGAAAAATAAAAGAAGAATAAGAGAAACAATAGGACAGGGATGGTAGGCACGTTGGTGCGCTTATGCACGCCCCCTACAGACCTCTTAGGAAAGGGGTGAGGTCAATAGTAGACAGTTTAAGGTTAAAGTTTTTGGGGTTTGGGGAAGAAACTACAGAGTCGGGTAGAGTATTCCAGACATTGACCACTCTATTGCTGAAGTCGTATTTCCTGCAATCAAGTTTGGTGCGGTTAACTTTGAGTTTGTATCTATTGTGTGCTCTTGTGTTGTTATGGTTGAAGCTGAAGTATTCATTGACAGGTAGGACATTGCAATGTATGATTTTATATACCATGCTTAAATCAGACCGAAGACGGCATAATTCAAGGTTTTCTAGTTCTAGAATTTCAAGTCTGGTGGCATAAGGGATTCTACAACGAGTAGAGGAGTGGAGAACTCTTCTTGTGAAATATTTCTGGACTTTCTCAATTGTGCTAATATCAGATACGTAATGTGGGTTCCAGACTGATGAACTGTATTCAAGTATTGGTCTAGCAAATGTTTTGTATGCTCTGGTTAGTAGTGTGATATTACCAGAGAAAAAGCTACGTAGGATTAGGTTAACAACTCTTAATGCCTTTTTGGCTATGTAGTTGCAGTGGGCTCTAGCACTTAGATCATTAGAGGTGAGTATTCCAAGGTCCTTTACAGAGCTTGGGTCATCAACAAGATCTTGACTATTCAGCTTGTATTTTATTTTCTGATTTTTTTTGCCAATATGTAAGACAGAGCATTTATTTGTTGAGATTTGAAGTTGCCATTTGTTTGACCATTCTGATACATAGTCAAGATCTTTTTGTAGGGTAGCAGTATACCACCAGAGGAATTGATCATTCAAAAAATAATGAGCTGTGCCGAGATGGACAAATTAACTTTTACAAGTGAAAGAGGAATCTGATTATTACAAGATGTGGGGAAAATGGAATGATTGGATTGAGCAAAGAGAGATCTTTGGATAGATAAATGGATTGTAAATAAATAGGGATAAGCACTAGATAAGTTAATGATTTATATATGCATAAATTCTATATATTTGTAAATAATGCACAAAATATTAGTATAACATGAATGTCACAAACTGTTGTTGTTATAAGATTTATATTTTTTTGGTGTTCGTTTTTTTAAAATTATAAAAGATTAATAAAGTTTATTTAAAAAAGAAAAAAGAAAATAGTGACTTATGACTGATTTCCCCACTTATCACCATCGCTGCATCCCCAAGGTCACTTGATGGAAACGCTACAGATGCTTACAAACCGACTCATATTTATGATGGTTGCAGTGTGTTGGGGTCATGCACCCACCTGTTGTGACCTTCTGACAAGCAAAGTCAATGGGGGAAGCCAGATTCATTTAACGACCGTGTGACTAACTTAACAACTGCGGAGATTCACTTAACGAACGGGGCACGAAAGCTCGCAAAACACGGCAAAAGTCATTTAACACATGTTTGTCAGGATTCCGGCACTTAACCCCATTTAAATCATAAGCCTCGAGCCAAATTTCCAAAACTCCAAAAGGATTTATTGGGAGTTAAAAGGTGCGGCATTGCCTGGGTGTATCTTAATTCATATTCTCTAATGGGACACATCCATAGCCAGGAAGTCATCAATCATACTCTCCAGTTAGAATTTTGCGTGGCAGAAACTTCGGTCACCTAGTTACTATCTTTGAAAAACTATTTATGGAATGCATTTTCAGCTGCAAGCTGTCTCACTGCTCCCTGCTCTCTTTCTGTTGGCAACTCTAAAAGACCATAGAAGTGTTTTATGAGTTGACACATGTCTCCCTTAGCAACAGAAATTGTAAATCAAGGACTATCTGAATATGCAGTCATCCACCATGCTATGAGACTGATCAGGTTTCTGTTGTATATCTTTCACCTATCTACCACTGAGATGCATAGCCATTTAACAGCTAACATTGTCTGTCTGTCTGTCTGTCTGTCTTAGTTCTAGTAACTTAGAACTAAGGAGAAATGTCCTAACAGTGGGAACAATTAATTGGTGGAATGGCTTCCCTCCAGAAGTTGTGGGTGCTCCATCTCTGGAGGTTTTTCAGAAGAGACTGGACTGCTATTTGTCGGGAATGGTATAGGTATCTCCTTCTTGAGCAAGAGGGTTGGACTAGAAGACCTCCAAGGTCCCTTCCAACTCTGTAATTCTATTATTCCTAGAAGCTGACATTGGCTTCCCTTGATGCAAAGTGTAGGCACACGTATGAAGGAAGATCTTTATGAACCAAATTCAAGGCTGACACCTATTCCTTCCACATAGGATCCATGCTGTGCCAAACCAACATTGAAAGTGGGAAAGATCTGTTTCCCTCATTTTAAAAAAGGAAAAAGTTCAATCTACTTCCATGTCTAACGAGGTTCAAACTCTTTTTTTTTTTTTAAAGAGAGTCTTGTCTGGATGAATGCATTTTCTTATCTCCTTTTCTCTCATTTTTTAAAAAGCTCTCATATTCTGCTGGGTCTCATTTATTAAGAAAAGTGCGATATTGATTTTATTTTTCTAATTTTCAAAAATGATTGGATGGAATGCTCACCCATCCTTTGTGATAGTACTGCAGATGTTTTAAAAACCACATTATTCTTGTTCCTTACATAGAGAACACCTCATCGGAGACATCCATGGCTACCTCTGATGACTTCAACATCACAACATCCGTATTATAATCTCCAAACTCAAGTTCTTCCCTTTAGTAAGATCTCACATCCTCATGTTGAAGAACATAAAGACCGGAAAATTGTGTCATAAAAATGACACCCAACATATGTTTCATTCCTTGCTATTTTGGGCACATCCCTAATGGACAACCATTTATCGAAATAGAATAGAATAATAGAGTTGGAAGGGACCTTGGAGGTCTTCTAGTCCAACCCCCTGCCTAGGCTGGAAACCCTACACCAGGGGTCCCCAACCGCCGGTCCGCGGACCGGTACCGGGCCATGGAACAAGGCTTACCGGGCCGCTGGTTGCTGGCGCCGCCATCTTTTTGGTAAAAAAGCAATTTTTCGTCAAAAAGATGGCGGCGCTAGCAGCTTCGATGAGCTTTTCGGGTAGAAAGCCATTTCTACCCGAAAAAGCTCACGAAGCAGCGCGCCTATTTTTGACGAAAAATCACTCCGTGACGTCACCGGAAGTGATTTTTAATAAAAAAATGGCGGCGCCCAGCTGACGCGGAACCGGGCCGCGGCGTCGAAAAGGTTGGGGATCCCTGCCCTACACCACTTCAGGCAAATAGTTATCCAACATCTTTTTAAAAACTTCCAGTGTTGAAATATTCACAACTTCTGGAGGAAAGTTGTTCCACTGATTAATTGTTCTAACTTTCAGCAAATTTCTCCCTAGTTCTAAGTTGCTTCTCTCCTTGATGAGTTTCCACCCATTGCTTCTTGTCCTGCCCTCATGTGTTTTGGAGAATAGCTTGACTCCTTCTTTCTTGTGGCAACCCCTGAGATATTGGAACACTGCTAGTCATGTCTCCCCTAGTCTTTTTCTTCATTAGACTAGACATACCCAGTTCCTGCAACCGTTCTTCATATGTTTTTAGTTTCCAGTCTCCTAATCATCTTTGTTGCTCTTCTCTGCATTCTTTCTAGATTCTCAACATCATTTTACATCATGGCAACCAAAACTGGATGCAGTATTCTAAGTGTGGCTTTACCAAGTGATATTAACACTTCACATGATCTTGATTCTATCCCTCCGTTTATACAGCCTGGAACTGTGTTGGCTTTTTTGGCAATTGCTGCACACTGCTGGCTCATATTTAAATGGTTGTCCACTAGGACTGCAAGTTACTACTATTGAGCAAGATACCACATATACTGAATCTGTGCATTTTGTTTTTCCTGCCTAAATGTACAGCCTTACTTTTTCACCATTAAAATTGTCACTTCAAGTTCTTTTTGCTGGTTTACTCTCATTGCTAGGGGTTATCATGGGACAACAATCATTAGGTTTTACATAATAAAGATCCTAATTGTTGCCAAACTGAGAATGGAGACCCCCAAATTTATAAATGTCAAAACAATTGCTCTCTCTTTGGCTTGGGCACAAGTGCCTCTCTTTGAAAGGAGAGACAACAAGACTCACATTCCTGCATTCAAATTTTAATTCATGGAAATTATTGTGGGTTTTCTCCCCCTTTTCATTTGCATGGAAATAGTTTTGACGTTGGAAGAAAAACAAGGTGACAGTTTATCAGGTTTCATGCATCTAAGCTCTGATATGATAATGCATAAGGGGATTTTTTATTTTTATTTTTTTAAAAGAAGAACTATCATTTCAAAGTGATTTAAGTCTGCTTTGAAGCCCTGAACTTTGCTCATGCTAGAATAGCTCAGCATAATAATAATGTGTTTCTCTTCTGCATTGGTTTGTCTGGAAGGCCACTGTAATATATATATATATATATATATATATATATATATATATATATATATATATATATATATATATATATATATATATATATATTCAAAAAAACATTAATTCAAATAAGGTCTGTCAGTAAAAGGAGAACCAAGAAAAGAGATACAGAATTTGATAGGTCACGGATGCAAATTTGTTAACTCTCCAGTCAATTTTAATCATGTTGCTTCCTGTTTTCTGTAAAATATATCCTCTCCTCCCAGAAAACTGAGAATGATTGTCATGGTGATGGCCACAGATCCCAAACTTCTTTTGATAGTAATTGTACGTTACCTTTAATCCTCAAAATTAAAAAAAAAAAAAAAAAAACAGTGCAGGAAATATTCGCCTAAATAACTCCCTTCCACTTTGAGATGGTGTTACTGTAACATCCCAGATACTACAGTAGTTAAATAATATGAAGCAGGCTCTGTTCAAATGGTGGTTTACCTGCATCAAAAAAGAGCTTTAGTGAGTTACTAGGTGGCTTTGAACCAGAGGTTGAGTGGCTTTTAACATCTGGGTCAAAATAAAGTGTCTCCTCCAGTGTGTTTCTTCAAACAGAAGCAGAATTTGGATCTGGAATGCTACTTTTGTTGTAAGCTTTAAAAAAAATGTTCATTTCTGAAGTACCTCAGTGGGGTCTAATATCTCTTGTAAATTTAAAGTGCTTTACCCCCATGGGTTAAACTGGCATTCAGTCCTGGGTTAGCTCTTAAACTAAGTTAGGATTTAGGAGTTAAGACATCAAGGGAAGGAGGCTACTGTAGCAATAGCACTTAGACTTATATACCACTTCACAGTGCTTTTACAGCCCTCTCTAAGCAGTTTACAGAATCAAGCAGGTGATTTTGCTTTTGTGGAAGCCGTTGGCTGTCAGTACTTTAGTCAGGGTGCATAGTTCAGTCTTGTCTGCCAGGCGTTTGGTTCTGGTGATTAGTGTTTTGGCCATGGAGTTTATCTGTGCTGGGTGGTGGTGGGATTGGGCGTTGAGGTAGCGGTTGGTGTGTGTTTTCTTCTGGTATATGGTGTGTCCTAGTGTGCCATCTGTTTTTTTGTAGATTAGTACATCTAGGAATGGTAGTTGTTTGTTTGTTTCTGTTTCCATGGTGAACTTGATTTTGATCCACAAAAACACACTGAGACATAATGGAGACCTAGAAGATGAACAGACCTATGGAACAGCTGTCCTGCCCTACATAAAGAGGTACTACAGACAAAATCAGTAAGATACTACACAGGCATCACATCAAGACTGCCTTCAAAACAGACAGAAAAATAGCAGCCATCCTTAGAAACCCCAAAGATAAAATTGACCTGGAAAACCAAGGCATATACGAAGTCCCCTGTGCATCATGCCCAGCCACATACATTGGACAGACCAATAGAAGAATAAGTACCCGCCTGGATGAACACAAAAATGCAGTAAAAAAGCTGGAACACACTTCCTCACTAGTCCAACACATGAAAGCCACAAGTCATAGCATCAACTTCAATGGCATCAAAACCCTAGCCACTATAGAAAACACCAGCCACAGAATTATCAGAGAAGCCATAGAGCTTGAAAAAAAGACCTGAAAGCATGAATAGAAGAGATGATTCCATCAGACTGTCAATTATTTGGAAGCCTGCACTCACAAACAAAAAAATCTCCACACCATAAGCCAGGCAAACACCTGGGCACAAACAGATCCCCCCTGATACCTCCAGCTCAAACACACCCCAACAGACAGAAGATATTAGAAACACCAATCAAGCAGAACACAGAAAACTCCAAGACCAATAAACACAGACCAAGACTCCCAACCAATCAGGATGAAGAAAAAATCATTCTGGCACAGCAGTAGGCTAGCACCAAATTTAAAACAGAAATGGCTGTGAAAGTCTGACTCACAGACGAACACTATACAGAAGCCTGATGATGGCAGATGAGATTCTGCTGAAACGTTGCTACAACTTTAAAAGCACAAGTACAATGACGTGGGAAAATACCCGAACAAAGCTGAATACCATACATGTAAGTACCTGTGAAAACTTAAGATATATGTATGTATGTATGTATGTATGTATGTATGTATGTATGTACGTATATATATATATTTGCAATGGTGTGAAAATATGAACTTCACATTTTGGAGTCTGGTGGGATATAAATGTACTAGGAAGAAATTTCAGTTTAATTTTATTTTGATCAAAGTTGAGCCAATAGTAAACTCACACAGCGGGCTTTCATGCTAAGGTGGAACTAGAACTCGCCATCACTTGATTTATAGCTTGTTGCCTTAACCAATAGACCAATGTAGCTCTCTACCCTTATTTTATCTAAGTAGTTGGATACTTCTGTTATGGGAACAATTCTCAAACAGATGCCTGACTCCATTTCACAGTTTGGTTCTTATTTAATCCTTCCATTTCTCATCCCCTAATGTAGATATCCTCCTGAACTCTATTTATTAACAACTGTTTTAAATCCTTACCTTTCAGAGTAATTCACGTTTATAGTGCAATAATGTAAAAATAATACATAAAACATAAATCAAGCTAATCAAAATCTCAACTCTGCATCCATAATTCATGTCAACAACTGTTACACATGAATGTTTATATAGAACAGTTCTGTTCTGACAACTTTCCTAAAGGCAAGGAGAGAAGGCACGACCCAAATTTCTGGGGAAGAAGCTATTTTATAGCAGGAGGAAGTATGAGAAAAGCATTGTATTCTGCCTCTCTCACCAACCTCATGCACAAAGGTGTCTCTCACACTTGAATACACCACAAATTCTTAAGGGCAGGACTTCCTCTTCATGATAGTAGGAGGGAACCAACCTAGAACTAAGGAGAAATTCCTTACCAGTTAGAACAATTAATCAGTGGAACAGCTTGCCATCAGAAGTTTTGGGTAGTCAATCACTGGAGGCTTTTAAGAAGAGACTGGACAGCCAGTCTCTGTCTTGGGCGGCGGGGGGGGGTTGGACTAGATGACCTACAAGGTTCCTTCCAACTCTGATTATCTGTATCTGTATTTGTATCTGTAGCCACTTGTCTGAAATGGTATACGGTCTCCTGCTTGAGCATAGAGTTGGACTAGAAGACCTCCAAGGTCCCTTCCCACTCTGGGAGTAAACAGACACAATTAGGAAAAGATCTCTCCTTATATTTATAGAGGTTTTGAAGACTAGGGAGATGACCATTGGGAGATAGGGCTTTCATTCTCACCCTTGCTACCACATCACTAAACAAGAATCTAGCGCACTTCTAAATATTTATCAACAGTTTTCTGCTCCGAAAGAAAATTGATGATAAAAGAAATGCAAGAGAATTTATTTTCAGTAGTCTAAGGCCCAAGCCAGTGTTAAATATGTCAGCTTCCAAAAGGTTCCACAATGCTTAAAGGCCTACCATTAAAATCATTTTCAACGTTCTTAAAAATAGGTCAAGGAATCCTTTCTCTTGAACCTTCATGGTTTGTTTTCTCTAGGATTTAAATTTTGCCTTACCATACCTTTAATTTGTTCTTCCTTGCACTTAGAGTGCCCTTTTCCCATTATTTCCAACTGGCTAAATATAACCTTTGCATCAGAAAAGCCAAACTCAAAACTATATTAGAAGGAAATGTATATTTTCAGGACTATTGTGATCTTTTTACCTTGCTGGGTCTAAGAGAAAGCATTCATTAATCCCATGCTTTGGTTAAATATTTCTTTCCTATGTTTCATTCATGCTTTAAGTGAAACATCTAATTAATTGCAGGGAGCAATTCAAATAAGGAAGGCGTCAAACACCTCTTCATTAGCATTCTTTCCAAAGAAAACCCATGCCTTCACTTGACTTTTGTCATTGCTAGCTCTTCTGTCGTAACCAGTTGATGGGCTTGCAAGGATGATGTGACTTTTGTTTTCTTTTTCTTTTTGTCACTTGGAGCGATCAGGAGGATCCCTTGAGTAGAGTTCAGAGTAACAGTACTCTATG
Source organism: Notechis scutatus (assembly GCF_049901735.1). NCBI lineage: Eukaryota > Metazoa > Chordata > Lepidosauria > Squamata > Elapidae > Notechis > Notechis scutatus. The sequence continues at coordinate 16,500,321 of NC_142018.1, forward strand.
GATTGGTGCAGCGTTAAGTGAGTTTTCCATGTTTCTGTGCCAAACTGTCTGTGAAAGGAGACAGTGGTGACCTGAGGTTGGCTTTGCAATCATAAAATCATAGGGCTGGAAGGAAATTTGAAGGTCTTTTAGTCCAACCTCATGTTCAGGACAGGAGATCTTATATCATCCAGGTCAAATGGTTATCCAGTCTGTTTTTGAAAACTTCTTTCTTTGTTTGACCTTCAAATTACCTGTCTCTTTTTATCAACTTCTTTCCTCTGATCCCTTTTGCCTCCTTATGCAAAGTGTCTATTTTTCTCGGCAATTTTTGTTGGCTTTGGTCAACAAGGATGAAGTTGGTTCATTCATCCTCTACATAAATGTTTTTAATTACCCCAGAGGTGAGATCGTCTGCATTAATTGCAGGGAAAAAATGTCAGCTCGCAGATAATAAAGGGAAGCATTAGTCAAATAGAACCAATTTCTTTTTCCTCCCTCTCAGAAAATTGCTGGAAAATTATTGGTATGATCATTTATGATCATTTATATTTTGCAATTGGTCTTCAAATATTAGAGGGGGGGGGAAAAAATCTACATTTTCCTACTCACTGTTTTTCTACTTCGCCTGAGCACCACCTGTTCTCTCTCCCCTCCCCCACTTTGAACAAAGTCTTAAAAAGTCTTAGAGAACTTTTTTTCTTCAGCCAAGTAATCCTGTTTAATGTCAGGGTAGAATTCAGTGGTAACTTCAGTACACAAGTCAAGAGAAACCTGAAGTTCTCACGGAGTGAAGAGAACAGAATATCTGTCTTTGTCCTGGAGATTTGGGTGTCTTGAACCTTCAGATGGTGATATTTCAAGGCTGCGCTAAAACTACGCTGCTTTTTAAGGCACATGAAAGATTCCAAAACTAAAGAAGTTCAAGGGGAAGATTTAAAAGAAGCCAGCAAGCTTCCAGGCAGCTATCTACAGAATGTACCAGCATCTCATCTCCTGAAGACTGCTATTTAAATTTGGTTGGGGTCAGGTCAGAGTTTTCAATCCTTGAAGCAAACTTTTTTGTGTGTGTGTGAGTGTGAGTGTGTGTGTGTTTGTGTGTGTGTGTTTCAGTGCGAGCATAAGAGGAAGCACACAATTTTGCAATCCGCTTTGCCGTTTGGAGCTCCCCATGAGTCCCTGTTTTAGTGTTATTTCTGGAAGAAGAAAATAAGGAATGAATTGAGTTGATGCACCTCTTTTTAACAAAAGATAGATTGCCCTCAGTGCAAATCTTAGGAAGAGTTAAAGAAGGTAAAGAAATGTCTTTTGAAGTTCAGTGGGTGATAGGAGAAGATTGGCTCCTGAGCTTGAAAACAAAAACAAGCATCTCCTACTGCCAACGGTTGGGAATAAAGTTATTTCTGAAGTACAGTAGTGTCTTCATAGTACCCCCAGCCATCATTTACAGGATCTGAAGCCTACATTGCAAACATTTGGTACAAGGTTGATTGGCTGATTCTAGATGGAGCTATAAATCTCTAACATGGAAACGTTCTATGTCTCTCTTTTCTCTCTCTTTTTTTAGCAATAGCACTTAGACTTATATACCACTTCACAGTGCTTTACACAGGGCTCTCTAAGCAGTTTACATAGTCAGCATCTTACCCCCAACCATCTGGGTCCTCATTTTACTGACCTTGGAAGGGTCAACCTTGAGCTGATCCGAATCGAACTTCTGGCAGTGGGGAGAGTTAGCCTGCAATACTGCCTTCTAACCACTGCACACACACATGGCTCTTTTTATCCTTTCTTCGTTAATATTTCCACTAATAAAATTCAACAGATGTTTTGTTCATCGCTAGAATAGGGTAAGTCTAAAGATTTGTTCATTCCTCGTAATATAACTATTTTTTCCCCCAAATCAAAATATTTGGAAAGCGTCCGTTGAATAACGGTATTGATTGATGACATTCAGGTTTCACAAATTATCCCATGAGCAAAACCACTAGCTTCATTCAGACATGCCTTCTGTGTGCTCAGTTCAGTATCTCCCCACCCTTTCGAAATCATCCTGATGACCTAGATGGAAAGATATAAACAGAAAAGGTAGCCTGTCTTTTTACAGGGCAAAGTGGGATGGCGAGCTTTTTCATACATGTAAAAACTGCCACAAGAGTTCACGGAATGAAGTTGCAAGATTCAGCAACAGTGGGCACATTCACAGAAATGAGGACTTTGTAATCATACAATGTGTGTATGTATGTGTGTGTGTGTGTGTGTATATATATACATATGCACACACAGGAATTTTCTCTGACAAACATGGAATAAATCCAATCTGATCTCCCTCTCTCCCCATTGCATCTATGCATTTATCAAGAGAGGTGTATATTTCCTGGAGAAAAATTCTATATGTTCCTCTCTATTTTGCAAAGAGAGGTGTTTTCCAGAATAAGAGTGAAATATCAGAAATATGATAGGTCTTTGGATGCCTTTCCTGATCCTTTTGAAAAACGATGCTGCCGAGCTGGCGTTACGGTATGTCTTGATGTGTCTCGGGTAGGTCATCCCCAATTTCCAAGTAGGCAGTTTAGTTTTTCATTTGTCTCTTTCAAGTCCATGATCCTGTGAAATAACTGATTTGAAGTTAGTTCCTTTTTGATGGAGAGCAAGGAACATGCTTGAGGTAATTTCTTGTCCATCTGACTGGCAGCTTGACTGTGAAAAAGGAAGAAAGATATAGCTAGATGAAAGAGAGAGAAGGATAGTGGTGGTAGATATAGATAGAAATGTAGATGTAGACTTAGAAGTAGAGATAAAGATAGAGAGGTAGAGGTAGATGATAGAGATAGATAGAGATAAAGAGAGAGACAAAAAGAGAGAGGGAGGGAGGTAGAGATAGAGAGGTAGAAGTAGAGAGGTAGAGTGTTAGAGGCATAGAGGGAGAGGGAGAGGGAGAGAGAGAGAGAGAGAGAGAGAGAGATGGAGAGATGGAGAGACAGACAGAGAAGGATAGATAATCAGAGATGGATGGATAAAGAGATATAGAGATGAATAGAAATGAAAATATAGATATGGAAAAATGAATAGATTGGGATGGATGAATGGACAGATGGATAGATGGACAGATGGATGGACGGACAGACAGACAGACATATTTCCTCTCTATCATGGGTTTAAGACAGGTATAATTCTGAAGTCTACCAACTTTACATCCCCAGACAGGAGTTTTTTATTAGATCTGATGGAGGAACAGAGGACAAGTTAAAATGCATTTGGATTCATTGGAATATGGCTCATAGCACAAATATGCCAGTTAGCTGCTTGTGCATCATTTCCTCAGGCAATCAGCACGAAAGAGACAGCCACACACGGAGGGGTAATCTGATGTCGCAGGAGACAGAACACAAAGATTTTCTGCCCATCAATACACAGGAGTTGATACCCTCTGGCTGTATTAAATCAGGACAAGGTTGATATTAGAATAACGATGGGCATCAAAGTGTAATTCTTTTCATTGTGTGGCTTCAGGGATGGTGTGCTACACTCCCCGATACGGGAAAACAAGAAACAAAGAGTGCAAAACAACTCGGTAAGCAAGCTCCTACTGACTTGCTTAGTGCCATCACTGCATGCACATTTGCTGTGGGAAGGTGCTTACATTTTTGGAAAACTGAATTTTGAAATGCTACTGGTAAGTTTGGGAAAAAAAATATGGAAGATGAAGGGGAGAAGGGAATTGTAGACTTTCTAGAAGTCTCTCCTTGGTTATGTGGAATAAGAAAGCTGAAATTGAAAGGTTTCCACTTCTCTTCATTTCAGCGAAGTCTGCGCAACAATATTGTAAATAAAGAAATTGTGGGGATTCCGTGAGGATTTTGATCAGCAAAGTTAATTTCCTCCCATTGACTAAATTTGAAGTGGTGATGGTGCAAACAAATCTTGAAAAAGCAGCATTGGGACATCTATACCAAAAAGTCTACAAGGATCTTAGCAACTTTTACAATTTCCGTCTCTGTCTGTCTGTCTGTCTGTCTGTCTGTCTGTCTGTTTGTCTCTGTCTCTCTGTCTCTCTCTGTCTCTCTGTCTCTGTTTCTCTCTCTCCCTCCATAACAATATTCCTTGGTTGACTTATGCAATAATAATAATAATAATAATAATAATAATAATAATAATAATAATAATAATAATAATAATAATAATAATAATAATAATAGAATAGAATAGAATAGAATAGAATAGAATGAATATAGAATAGAAATAGAATAGAATAGAAGAATAGAATAGAATAGAATAGAATGAGAAAGGATAGAATAGAATAGAATAGATTAGAATAGAATAGAATAGAATAGAATAGAATAGAATAGAATAGAATAGAATAGAATAGAATAGAATAGAATAGAATAGAATAGAATAGAATAGAATAGAATAAACAGTGTTGGACATTGGAGGTCTTCTAGTCCAACCCTCCCCCCTGTTTAAGCAGAAAACCCTGTACCATTCCAGACAAATGGCTGTCCAATCTCTTCGTTAAAACCTCCAGTTTGTTGGATGAGTTATTGGAGCACCCACAATTTTTGTAGGCAACTCGTTCCATGTCTGATTGTTCCAATTGTCAGGAAATTTCTCCTTAGTTCTAGGTTGGTTCTCTCCTTGATAAGTTTCCATCCATTGCTTCTTGTTCTGCCTTCCAGTGCAGACAAATATAAAACAATGGAGGTTGATTGAGCCCCAAGTTTTATCCGCCTACCACCTCTAGTAGGATTTTTTTCTCTACAGGGCAACCAAATGACTATTATGCATAATGATACTATCCACACATCTAAAGTACCCCCAAGGATATGTTGTTAAAACCAGCAGAATTGATCAGACAGTCTTGCACCCATCTCTGTGTTATCCCTGAAGTAATATCTGTCATGAATTCAAAAATTCCTCCAGAGGATTAACATCTGAAGAATTTTTAGGAATGTCAAAATAATTTCTATCGCATTGGCATTTCTCAGGCTAAGTTAATGTTTTGCTTTGTTTTTTCCCATCAGGCATTCCTGAACAATCTTTGTTTGTTTTGCAAAAAAAGCTGATTTTAGGATCAAGTATATTACCAGGAATGTTCCACGCTGGGGGTTGATTATGACATTTCACTGAAGTGGATTTTCACCCAGACAGTCTTATAGCTACTTAATTCCAGTGGAGGAAATCCCTGCCCCATTAAAAGCAAAGAAAACTTAGTGTGCTTTTATCCCACCTGATATAGCTGATTTTACAACGTTGGGATCTTCTATTCATTGTGAAATATTTTGTGAGTCTTCCAATGAGCCTGGCATGATTGGGTGGATATGGGCATGCATCTGCTTATGTATACTTGCACACATTTTAAAGATAAAGAGAAAACCATACAGCCAGCCAAAACAACTAATATAAGAATCTACATTTTTTTTCCAGCTGAGTGAATCAGACTGCTAAAATGAGAATTCTTCTATTTTTTGAACTGAAAACATTTCGGTGGTGTGATTTTTTTTAGAAAGTAAATGACTGCTGTTTCTTTTTTCTCTCCTTGAAAACTCAAACCATTTTTCCTCTCTCTTTTTTTTTACCTCTATGAACCTTTCTTGAACACATCTTAATTCTACAAATCTCCAGAGACCCTCTGCATTGTTCAATAAAGCTTCTTCCTCTGTTATTACAGTGTGTGTGTGTGTGTGTGTGTGTGTGTGTAAATGGATGCTGACATGGGGGAGGGGGAGAGAAGTCACTCCCCACTTCAAGAAGTGAGAACAAGCAACTGCTATTCTATTTGCCAAGGGTAGGAAGTGTAGGGTGTAATTTTATTCTTACAACCCGCTGATTGCTTTGTTGATCTCTGTTTGTGAAAGATTAGCTTTGCCGCTAGTCCGCAGGTCAGCAGATAGCTCTTCTCTGTATGTTGTACTGGTCAAGGTTCTGACAGTATGATATGGGATTGAAAATGGAGCTGGCTTTGCTATGATTATTTAGAAAATCCCCAGGAACTCAATAGCTGACGACCTGTTGGGTCGAGCTTGAAGTTTCACTGCTCAGATTTGGTGACTTTGCAGATAATTGCATCCTCTTTTTTCATCCCTTCAGGTGATTCCTAGCATTGTATGGCATCCATGGATGCTCTCTTTTGTAAAGACATAGAAGGCAAATACACAAACACACACACACACGCACGCACACACACACACACACACATTATGTTTCAATCCTTGTTGGAATGGAGTTGAGGGTTGCAAGAATGTGAAACTAATGTGTGTGACGGCAGCCAAAAAAGCCAATGCAATCCTAAATTGCATTAACAGAGAGATACAATCAAGATCAAGGGAGGTATTAATACCACTCTCTAAAGCCTTAGTAAGACCACACCTAAATACTGCATCCAGTTTTGATCACCACACTATAAAAAAAGATGTTGAGACTCTAGAAAAAGTGAAGAGAAGAGCAACCAGGAAGATTAGGGGACTACAGACTAGAACATATGAAGAATGGTTGCAGGAACTGGGCATGGCTAGTCTAGTAAAGAGAAGGATTTGGGGAGACCGGAGAGCAGTCTTCCAATATTTGAGGGGCTGCCACAGAGATGAGGGGGTCAAGCTATTTTCCAAAGCACCCAAAGGCCAGACAAGGAATAATGGATGGAAACTGAACAAGGAGAGATTTAACCTGGAAATAAGGAGACATTTTCTGACAATGAGAACAATCAATGGAACAGTTTGTCTTCAGAGGTTGTGGGAGCTTTCAAGGCTTTCAAGAAGAGATTGGCCTGCCATCTGTCAGAAATGGTGTAGGGTCTCCTGCTTGGCTGGAGGGTTGGACAAGTTGACCTACAAGATCCCTTCCAACTCTTGTTATTCTAAATTCTAAACCAAATTTTACCACAACCTATGTTCTCTTGGAAGACAGCTCTGATATTTATAATAACAAATGGGCTAGGCTGACCAAATACACAGAACAACAAGTGCTTTACTATGAAATCACAGTTTATTGAAGGAAGGTCACTTGACTTTCCTCTATAACATCATGTATACATTTATTTATAAATTATAATTATAGATTGCTTTGGCCTTCTCATCTGAGTGTTCCCCAAGGCTGCAATACACCTTGGTCTTTCATGTCAGGGAATTAACAGGAATGTGATCTGACACTGTTGCCTCATAGTTTGTGTTCCCCAACAGCCAAAGTGAGAGAAGAAATGTACCTCTGCTGTTTAAATGTACTTGGTTTTCTTTGCTGAAGGCAAGCCATACAGTATCTTAACATTCACCTCAGTATTTAATGGGCCTGTCTCAGTGATGGAGCACTGAATTCTGGATGACTTACAAATGATTGAACTGTGCTTTTATAAATATGAACATTGCCAACCACAAAAACTGCCTTTCCTTTCTTTTTCCCTGGTTTCTTCCTCACCCAGAGTTTGGGCTGAAATGCAGAAATATTGCCGATCTGGCCTTTATATATATAAACTCACATTTGGTGGCAGGATTGAAACGGCCAAACTTGCCGGGTTTAACTGATTAAATGTGCTGAAGGAGACATGAATCTTCTGATTTGAGTTGATTTTGCTAAATAGCTCCCTTGGATTTTGAACAAGATGGTCCAAGAGGGAATGTGATGCAAATCGCAAATTATGAGTAATGTAGATAGAGGGAAATCCAGATAAAATGACATTATCTTTTATTCAGAATGAAGGCCATCCATAGAAAACAATTGACGTCAAGCTTAAGCTAGAGAAAAAAGTAACCCAGTATTTCTTCATATGAATAACTGTCTCAGGCAATTCCTTGCCACAACTGGCTGAATAGCACAGTGGCATCCATTATGTGTGTGTGTGTGTGGTGGTGGTAGAGTGTTCAGCGCAATTTAAATGTTGGTTGCAATAGCACAATCAATGTCCCAGTTCTTAGTGCATGCATGTGATAACAAACCCCATACAAAACAGGACACGGCTATCTCACCTCCCCCCCCTCCCAACTGCAGATAGCACAATCCAAGCACATCTTTCTAAATGTAGTTTATGGTTTCTACTTTCTGTTCGCTCCTGAAAGAAAAGGAGGCGATGAAAGAAAAGAGTGTAGCTAAAAGAAACCATTAGGAAGAATGAGAGGTGGTCTCTGAGCTTGATTGTTTTCTTCAGTGGTGGGATTCAAATTTTTTTACTATCAGTTCTATGGGCATGGCTTGGTGGGTGTGGCAGGGAAAGTTACTGTAAAATCCCCATTCCCTCCCCACCCCACTAACCTGCTTTCCAGCTCCATTCTCCTGTGCAGGGCAACCAAAGAAGACCCAGCCAATCAGCTGAGGCTTGGGAGGCAGAGAATAGATGGGGGCGGGGCCAGTCAGAGGCAGTATTGGCCAGTTCTCCAAACTACTCAAAATTTCCGCTACCGGTTCTCCAGAACTAGTCAGGACCTGGTAAATGCCACCTCTGGTTTTCTTGCTCTGGAGTATTGGGATATTGTTTATTTGGTCTGAAATTAACAATCTTAATTAACAAGAGAAAAAACTAAATCAGTGGTGACAAACTCACAGCCTGCGGGCCGGATGCATCATGCACTGGCCAGGCCCACCCCATTTTAGTGAAGGGAAAAAAAGTTGTGATACATCACATAACAACAATGTGATGCCATGAGTTTGATACGTCAACACTAGACCAACAATCAGGTTAACAATGCCCCAATCAAGAAACTGCCCAAGAAGCCAAAAGTAAATAGCCCAACCAATGAATCTATAAGACAAATTCCACTAACACTGACAGGGCAAGACACCAGAATATAAACTGACAGCAAACTACACTCCTTACTAGCACTGATGATGTTACCTAGTTGGGTCATGAAATGTTTTCAAGAAACCAACCAAGCTCAGAGAGCACCAAGGACCCCCTCATTTGAACCCTGAGCTACAAATATTCTCATTTATTGGTTTAAGAAGAATATGAACTTTTTTGCTCAATACAGCCCACAATTTATGAAGAAAGTTTAAAAAAAAAAAGCATTTCAGTAAGATTTGCAAAATAAATCAGGGCTAATTTCAGCGTTCTTAGCTGTGCATCGTATTTAGTTTGAGTGCTTCGGAGACTACTCTCTTTTATGGGGGAAAAAGGATTCCCCTGAATTAGTCATAATGAGATAAGAGTGATTGAAAAGAAGCTGAACAAGGGACTGCAAAGTTATTGCTGAGACCTCATAAGGGTAACAGCTTACCAACCGACGGGTACAAATTCGAGGATGGTTGAACAACCCATGGCATTTCAAAGGAGCACCAAGTATCAGCCTGAAATTAAAGGAATTTTCAATCAAGATGAACTCAGAGACATCTATCCAACAGAAAGTGATCTTGGACCAATCACTCCAAGTCTACTTCATGGTTTGATCAAGGAGGAGAGTCCTTAAAGCAAGTTGCACAGCTGCTGTATCACTCAAAAGAAAAGTATTTTGTTGGTGGATAAAACATTCCAGATTAGGCCTCTTGTCTTGAAGAATACCCTAATTCATCATGGATATAATCTCATTGCCTTGGCCTATGCTTCACCAGATACAAATGCTCTTTAATAAGGACTCCTGCCAAAAAAGTTGTTAAACAGCTTTGTTCGGATGGAGCCAGCTAGCTGTGACCTCATCAATTTGCCCTGCCTGGTTATCAAAATGAAAAAGGAGATTCCATGCCCTTCAGGTCTTCCTCTGCGCAGATATGATGACTGAGAAGTTCTGAGGAGTTGAAAGGGAAGGCGACATGAAGAAAAAAAAATGGATTGCAGACATTCCCAAATAATGAGAACTCTGATTATTTGCTGACTGATAGATCTGGAACTCTTTGAAACGAAAGGGAGACTGGTGAGCCTCATAAATCATCAACTACTCCATAGTTCAGTGTTTCTATCAATAACTTGTCCAGGAAATATTTTAGTAGCCAAATATCTTTCCTCTGCAATATTTTGGAAAGCGGCTCTCCGGGAATAAACCTCTCTTCAATTTTTATCTTTCTGGTTTTGCCCGCTCATAGGGCTGCTATTGTTTGCAGATGATACTAAGCTGGCAGGAATAGCTAACACCCAAGAATATAGACAGACTCGAACACTGGGCCGTATCTAACAAAATGAAATTCAATGTAGAAAAAAGTAAAGTCTTACACTTAGGCAAGAAAAACCAGAAGTACACATATAATAGACTGGGTGAAACCAGGCTCAATAGCAGTAACTGTGAGAGAGATCTTGGAGTCTTAGTGGACAACCAGCTAAATATGAGCAAGCAGTGTGCAGCAGCAGCCAAAAAAGCTAATGCAATCCTAAATTGCATTAACAGAGGGATATAATCAAGATAAGTGAGGTACTAATACCACTCTATAAAGCCTTAGTAAGACTACACCTAGAGTACTGCATCCAGTTTTGTTCACCACATTATAAAAAAGATGTTGAGACTCTAGAAAGAGTGCAGAGAAGAGCAACCAGGATGATTAGGGGACTGGAGACTAAAACATACAACGAACGGTTGCAGGAACTGGGCTTGGCTAGTCTAGTAAAGTGAAGGACCAGGGGAGACATGATAGCGGTCTTCCAATATTTGAGGGGCTGCCACAGGGAGGAAGGGGTCAAGCTATTTTCTATAAAGTGCCTGTAGGCCAGACAAGGAATAATGGATGGAAACTGAACAAGGAGAGATTTAACCTGGAAATAAGGAGAAACTTTCTGACAGTTAGAACAATCAACCAATGGAAGAGCTTGCTCTAGGAAGTTGTGGGAGTGCCATCCCTTGAGACCTTCAAGAAGAGATTGGACTGGGTTTCCGGTTTGTCGGCCGCGGCGGTAGGGATTCGCGAAGCTGCGCGATCCCTGCCGCTAGCCGTTTTGGGGCTCCGACCGGACGGGTGCGGAGCAAGGCTGCCCTGCAGGGGTAGCTGAAGGTAAGGGGATCGGAGGAAGGGTTTGGGGTGTTGCAGACCCCCTCCCTGGCCAGCAGAACCCCTGTTACCAGGGCAGTGCAGCGGCGGTCCGCAATGGCCGCCACAAAGAAGTTGACAGCCGGGCAAGTATGCGCAGGAGGAAGAAGAGAAAGTTATTGAAAGTGAAAGTTCTTCTTGGTCGACCCAGGGCTTTGAGATTTATCTAATTTAATTCCTGGAAAAGATGGTTTTCTGATGATTTCTTCCACAAGAGAAAAAAAAAGCGGCTATTTTGAGGTGCTGAAGGAAAGTTTACTCTCCCTCCCGGCGGAATTAAGCCGGAAGGGAGAGGATAAAGAAAATATATAAATTTGGATCTTGTTGGAGGAGATGCCTTGAAGACTTGAGGACAGAAATACAATCTTAATAAGGCTTTAAAATATAGACTTGGATTCTTTTTTTTATTTGTTTGATACCACCCCTGGAAGAGGAAGGGAATTTTGGCTTGCTTGGATTTATTGAGGAGTGTGGATTTTGGGATTGTTTTGCCTTTCTCTCGGAATATTTGGTTGGTGTAAGAAGAAAGAGGAATAAAGAAAAGAAAAGATTTATTTATAATGGCTTTCCTTTTTGAAGACCTGAGGGATGAATATGAGCAAACAAAAGCAGCCTGCAAGATGGCATGGAAAAAGCTTTTCTATTTCTAGAAATGGCGCTGGTCAATTACCAACAGACAATGGAACAGATGGAAACGGAAGAAGAACAACAAGGAAGAGGCTGAAGACGCCATCTTCATTGAATCCCAAAACTTATCTAAGGAAGAAGGAAGGAAGAGAGCAAGGAAAATGAAGGACTTAAGATCTAAAAAAACATTTGAGAAAGAAAAAATATGATGCAAAGTAAATATAATGATAACAAACAAGAGAAAAAGGAACACAACAGAGAAGGGATCCCAGCAAGGCAGAGGTTAGAAGAAGAAGGGGTAGGAAGATTTGGTGGGGGGAAGAAAGAAAGGGAAAGGCGGAGAAAAGCCTCAAAGCTTTAAAATTGGATGGGAGAAGAGGATTTTTTTTAGAGACAAAGGATGAAATATAATTTTCTGTAAGAAAGATTCTGCTAAGGTACAGAAGATGGTATTGTAACATTTATATTTGAAATAGTAAATTAGAATGGTTTAAGATTTAATAAGAAATTAAAATGTTGAAGTTTTTAATAATGATTGATTTTAAAATGTAATAAAATATCGAAGGAAAGGAGGATACAATGTATTTAAACATTTTGGTGGATAGAATGTACCAAGCAGAACCAAATTGGGTATTTGTTATGCTGAATGTTAATTTTACTAACTTAGGGGAGGATAGAAAGGCATCATACTCTGATTAGTGATTTCAGGAGAATTTTTTTTTATTAAGAAGAGATAGAGGATAAATGAATGGGCAAAGATACAAATTTAATGATTTAATTAAGATGGATTAAATAAGATAGAAATGTGAAGAAGTGATATGTGCTATTATTTTAGCCCATGCAAAGAGAGGTAACTGGGGCCAGGTACTTTACTAAAAGATTTTTTTATGTTTGTTTGTGTTTGTTTGTGTTTTATGAGAATATTGGGGAAATTATTGTAGAAAGACAGGGAAAAGATTTAATATGTAATGATTTGTTTGTTGTTGAAACTTTTAATAAAACTTGTTTTAAAAAAAAAAAAAAAGAAGAGATTGGACTGCCATTTGCCAGAAATGGTGTAGCGTCTCCCGCTTGGATGGGGGGTTGGACTAGATGACCTACAAGGTTCCTTCCAACTCTGATTAACTGTTAAACCTGTTTGATGCATGTAGGCAATGAAAATGAATGTTTCTAACGTCTGTAAAAGGAGAAAAATGTAGCTAGCACAGTGTCAGAAATATCGCACAACGGTTTGCACATTCTTTTGTTTTTTTTAATTCAATGCTGTCAGTACACTTCATCACGTGTTAAAGTCATAGTGCGATTTTCTTGACTTTAACTTACGATATCAAGGGTTGTGCTTTATCAGTCAAGGTCTGAGGCTTATACAATGGGTGAATCGAGCCAATTGTTAAATACTCTATGCTCTATGGTAAACTAGGTTATAACTCAATTTGATGGAGAAAAAAATACTTTTGAGGGGAAAATGTAAAATCAAAGGAGAAGAAAATTTCAAAGCAATTTTAAGAGAGGGGAAGGGAAGGGAAGCACCTGCTTTTTCAATAATTTGAAAGGAAATTTAGACAGCCAGTTTGGTGTGGTTGTTAAGGCACTGAGCTAGAAAGTGGGAGACCTGAAATTCCAGTCCCGTTTAGGTATGAAGCAGCTGGATGACCTTGGGCCAGTCATTTTCTCTCAGCCCAGGGAGGAGAGGAGAGAAGAGGAGAGGAGAGGAGAGGAGGAGAGAGAGAAGAGAAGAGAAGAGAGAGAAGAGAAGAGAAGAGGAGAGGGAGGAGAGAAGAGAAGAGAAGAGAGAGAGAGAAGAGAGAGAAGAGAAGAGAAGAGAGAGAAGAGAAGAGAAGAGAAGAGAAGAGAAGAGAAGAGAGAGAAGAGAATTTGATCTAGTGGTTAAGGCAGCCAGGCCAGAAAGCAAGAGTCGGTGAGTATAAGTCCCATCTTAACCATGAAAGCTGACTGAGTGACTGATGTTCAAACATCATGTTACAAACTATAAAACAAATTCAGCAGGAGAGTTAAAAATATATATATTTGAAGGAGTCAACATGAATGGGCTCCATACCACATCTGGATCCCCAAGCCCAGTGACAATCACATCTGCAGGGCTTTACAAAAAGCCAGTAGTGTCGAGGCTAATATTGATTGAGTGAGGTGCAAACCCCTAGAATGATGTTAACATTATTGTCCAGACAAAATGAAAGCTAGTCCATATGTTTCAATGTACCAAAATAATCCAAAATTTGGAGTGGGAAATAACCAATCTCCTAAAATGGGGCTATAATCTTACCTCAGTTATAAGCCTCTGGAGTGAATATTATTTTATAGATAATCTGGAAGATTGAGATTTTTTTTTTAAAAAAAGTTCTGATTGCACCACTAAATGTGCCACACATCTTTTTATTAGTCTTATAAAGGATACGCTTGAGCCCATATGATAATTAAAACATTACCTTAGCTTTGGAGAGCTTCATTAGGTATATTGTAGTCTCTACCAGTGTGGAAAATGTTTAGAGCAATGGCATTGAGCATTCAGAATTGTTTTATTTGTGACTTCCCTGACCATACTACAGGGAAGAGTACTCTGGGTACTTAACATACATAAACTGTTAATTTTAACACTTTTTAGCTGCTATCCGTGTTTTAATTGTTCTCTCTGCAAAGATAATTTGCCTTTTTGTAACCAATGTTCAGATATTTCTCTGCACAAAAGGTTAAAGTCTCATAACCGTCCCCTCGGTGCAGTTCGAGTTATTAAAAGTATTGCCAGGTCATCTCCCTCTAAATGCATGGCTAGGAAATTGTTTGTCCATCTAGGACAATGAAAATCTGCCTTTGTGATTTATTTATTTGCAATTTTTCTCCTCCCCACAAAGGAAGGAAAACAAAATGGAAAAGGAAAAAATGAACCCTTGTTTACTGAAAAGAAGAACCAGGGTGACATGATAGCAGTCTTCCAATATTTGAGGGGCTGCCCCAAAGAAGAGGGAGTCAAGCTATTCCCCAAAGCACCTGAGGGCAGGACAAGAAACAGTGGATGGAAACTAACTGAGGAGAGAAGCAACTTAGAACTAAGGAGAAATTTCCTGACAATTAGAACAATTAACCAGTAGAATGGTTTGTCTCCTGACGTTGGAGGTGCTCCATCCCTGGAGCTTGTCCAATGGTATAGGTTCTCCTGTTTGAACAGGGGGCTGGACTAGAAGACCTCAAAGATCCCTCCCAACTCTGTTACTCTGTTAACTTCCTTCCAAATAAAGGATTAGATTTAATATGCTGCTACTAGATATGGCCTTCAAGGTCAGCTCAAAATCCATTAGAGAGGACAAAGGCAAACAAACAAACAGAACAGAGAAAGATCTAATCCAGGGGTCTTCAGACTTGACAGCTTTAAGACTTGTGGACTTCAACTCCTAGAATTCCTCCTCCAGTCATGTTACTCAGGAATTCTGGGAGTTGAAGTCCACAAGTCTTATACTTGCCAAGTTTGAAGGCTCTTGATCTAACTCCTTTTGGACCTATAGGGAGAGACTGAATTGTTGCAGCTTGGACATGGAAGCCTTTAAACAAATGCTTATATGAAACAATGCAACACGCCCCCCATTTTCCAGCTCAGATTATGAAAAATGGCCATTGAGTAAAGTGGATTCGCTTAATGATTGCAGTGTTTGTTTAATGACCACCGTGTTTGCTTAATGACTCTAGCATTCAATGAACAATTGCTGCAAACATGCCCCTCAAAATTGTGTTCAATCCTGTGATGCCTCGGTTTACAACCACAATGATTTACTACTGTTATTACAGGCTCAATTACAGTACATCCGTATCAAGGACTACCCGTGAGGCAAAATGTGGCCCTTGAAACCTGTCAGGTACCTCAAAATTGGCCATCAGTCAGAACCAATTTAGAATTTTAGCTGGACAGAAAAAGCTGAATGCCCAGTGAGCAATAACATTCAGTGCATTTGACTTTTTTGATTTAATGAAACTTAAATTCAAATTAAATTAGAGCCCTAAGTGGTTAAAGTGCAACATTGGAGGCAAACTCTGCCAATTGCCATCAGTTTGATCCTGACCAGCTCAAGGTTGACTCAGCCTTCCATTCTTCCGAGATCAGTAAAATAAGGAGCCAGATTATTGGGGCAAGATTCAAATAATACTTCTGCATGGTAAAGTGCCCAGAGAGTGCTGCAAAGCACTATGGGGATAGTAAGTAAATGTAAAGGTTCCCCTCGCACATACATGCTAGTTGTTTCTGGCTCTAGGGGGCAGTGCTCATTCCCATTAGAAAGCCAAAGAGCCAGCACTGTCCGAAAATGTCTCCGTGGTCTTGTGGCTGGCATGACTAAACGCTGAAGGCTCACAAAACACTGTTACCTTCCCACCAAAGTGGTCCCTATTTTTCTATTTGCACTTTTTACGTGCTTTCGAACTGCTAGGTTGGCAGAAGCTGGGACAAGTAACTGGAGATCACTCCGTTATGCAGCACTAGGGATTCGAACCGCCGAACTGCCAACTTTTCTGATCAACAAGCTCAGCATCTTAGCCGCTGAGCCAATGCGTCCCTATGGGGATGGCATATACTGTAAGTCTAAATGCTATTGCAAAATGCTATTACATTAATCTGTTGTTATTATTCTTGGTTCATTATTTATTTATCCAGGTCCTACTTCCTTATCATTAATGTGCCATTCACTTTCCACTGGGAAGCAAAGTGTGATTCTTGGCCTCCCAAATATGGTTGTTTTTGAGCCCTGACCCCAACACAAATGCCAATATTAATTCCCCGTGGGCACCTGATGGACAGATCACAAAAGATCCACCATGTGTTTGTTTGTTTGTTCTAACAAACAAACCAAAACCCCAAACAAAGTGTGATATTGGAGATATTTTCAGAGGACCTGTCTGGGTTGCTGATTTTAAATCAGAGTGCTCCTTTCTTTTCATAATGAAATTCTAGATTTATAGCTGCTCTGAAAAATTACCTCTTTACCATAATGCAGCAGTCATCAATGGCTGAAATCTCAGTCTCACAATTTTCTTGATAGTCTCCTTCAACTAGATAAAATAAATTGTTGTTCTTCCCTTTACTGTTCTGCTTATGACATTTGCCAGCTTAAGGAAAATAGAAAATGTTCTTTGCTGCATTTTTTTATATGTGTTCTGAAAGTGAAAACCACAGTGCTCAGGTTTTTTTTTTTAATTTTATCCACAATAGTTGGTTGTTGAATCACAATTCTCAGAGGGTAGAGTGACATAGAATATATATTTATACTAGCTCTATACCCCTGCTTCGCTATGAAACAATATGATCGGGCTTAGTTTTGGGGGAGGAAAATAAGGAAGAAAAATTCTGCCTCTGCCTACCAGCATCCATCAGTATTCATCTGGCTAGCATCCTGTCAGTGTGTGAGAGAGTTGAGGGCTGTTTGGAAACTGAAGCAGTATTTGCTGTGTGAGCAAGAAGGAGACAGCAAGGAGCCTGGGCGTGGCCTAGCTCAACTATTCTGTACTGAAGGTGGTTGCTGCTGTGAAACTAAAACTGAAACTCCTCTGAATCTCCTCTCCTCTGCTTGTGTTTTGTATTTGGAAGAGATTTCTTTTCAGGTGGGCAGGGGGAGTAGAACTCTTTAGCATCAGAGCGTGTTAATAATAATAATAATAATAATATAGGAAATACTAATTCTCTGATGGTCATTTCAAAAATCCTTTCTTAGTGAGCACCTGGAAGCCAAGAAGAACATTGGTGCCAAATTTCAGGTTTGTAGGCTTTACGGTTCTAGAGATTTTGTGATGATGCATGAGTGATATTTCACTTTTATATATATAGATATGTCCCTGTCCTGACAGGATATAGAGTGCTGAAAATGTGTGAGACTTTTAAAATGGAAGAAACTTTCAGCAAAGTTTGGGACTTAGAGCTGAAAATAAAACTATTCTTTAATACAGATAATTCTGTATCTGATTCGCTAAGAGCTTCAGT
The DNA here is from genome assembly GCF_049901735.1 of Notechis scutatus. NCBI lineage: Eukaryota > Metazoa > Chordata > Lepidosauria > Squamata > Elapidae > Notechis > Notechis scutatus. Next base: position 16,517,836 of record NC_142018.1, read on the forward strand.
ATTACATTAAAGAGTGGAAGCTATGGAGTCCTTGGAAAGTAATTATCTATTATAATTACAGCATTTTAGGATATGAAACTGGACGGGCAGGGTTTTTTTTTTTTTTTCCTTCTTAAACCTTATGGTTTAACCTTATTGGGAATATAATGAATTAACAACTTGTCTTGCAATTATGAGATCTAAGCTGCCAAAATCTTGGTAGCTACTAGATGGAGACAAATAATTCTCTAATTAAGTCATCACATTTTTGCAGTGCAGGTAAAAGTGATCAATTTTCAGATTACTGAACATATCTGTAGAAGTGAGTGGATGGGGAAAAAAAATGGAAAGTTACACATTCCCCACTGCTGTGAATTAACAGAATAACTGAATTGGAAGGGACTGTGGAGGTCTTCTAGTCCAACCCCCTGTTCAAGCAGGATACCCTATACCATTTCAAACAAATAGCTGTCCAATCTTTTCTTAAAAACCTCCAGTGATGGAGGACCCAAATAGGAACTAACCAATGCAGACAGTTTCTCCCAACCCCCTTGCAGGCTGTCTCAGATGTTACCACGATTAAATGGTCTCTAGTGCTTCTGAAAGGACTAGTGGGAACGTTACAGTCTGCTGCTACACCAGATCTGAAACTAATCTGAAAGGGATCTAGATAATCTCTTCAGACAAGATCCAATGCAACTGATGCCCTACCACCCTCTCAACAAATTTACTGAAAAAGGCAATGCTGGAACCCGGAGAGGTTATTCAACAAACCCAACCCAACTATATTTTTTATTATGATCGCATCAGTCTTGTGTCAAAAGCATTGAGGTACTTCTGGGTTGAAAAGATTAGCTGGTGACATCACCATCGCCTGGGAGGTGGTCAATTGGGGGTTCCTATCACGTCCCTGGCAGGAGCTGGAGTGAGGGATGGGAGCTCACCCCACTCTACAGCAGCACTTGGGTCTCAAACGTGGGCTTGCTAACTTCCAACTGAGCATCCTAAACATGCCACCATGCTCCTTTTGTTATGGTTATAGACCAGCATAGAAGTTACATAACAATTTCAATCAAGATAAAAAAAATCTTTACAAGTAAACACATCATAATGTCCTTCAAAGTGAATGGCTTAATCTCTTCCTATCCATTGGTTGGACTTGTCAAGACTTATTTATTGTTGAGTGTCTCCATGATGGAATTAAAGCATTCATTCTTGCCTTGATAATTCTTCCCTCTGTACATTTTTTATTCTGTTGAAAAACTGTGCATTGCAAAGAATTCCAAAATAATAGTGTCAAACAGGAGCTGTTGAACAATTGCCGAGTTACTGTGCCACTTCTATTAATTAAGCTCACAGTTTGGATGCAGTCTAACTTCCTCGCACAACTGTATTTTATATGCAAAATAGTGAAAGATAAATGGATTTTACAGATTTATTTAACAACTGTAGACTTGATTGGTTAAAATTACACAATACGCTTAAGTTGATTAGTGAATTAACCCATTTTCTGGGTTTGTACAATATGCTAAGTCAGAGGTAAAAATAGCCAAACTAAAATTAATCAAGCTTAGCATGCTATATATTATAAATTCATTTAATCTCCCCCAGTCATATTTCAAAGATAGGAAAGGGACATCTTTTAAGTCTACTTTGTAATAAGAAGCATAAATCAACTTTTAAAAGAAGGAACTAATTACTATCAAAGAAAATAATCATATGTAAGTAGTAACAGAGTTTTCTCTTCTACAATAAATTATATCAAATATTAACACCTTTGAACACAAACCATGCTGAACTTTTAAAGGAGATAGAAAAAATGATTTATAAGATCTGTAATTAAAATGCTAAAGATTAAATCATAGCTTGGAGTCTACACTGATTGCATTATCACAGCTTAACATTTCCATAGAATATGTAAATTATTATTTTACGACTTAAATGCAGCTGTCCAAGAATGGAGAAAGTCTAATTAAATCATTTCCTCTTGGCAATTTCCTTCTCACTTTTTTTCTCTTTGATAAGGCCTTTCCTGAGTTCATGAACCTATTAACCTTTTCTATATATAAGAAAGGCAAGGATTAGTAAGAAATGGAGATTAAAGGATTGTCTCTTTAGCGTTTTAAACATGCCCATCCTGCATTCTTACAAAGAATATTTATGATCTTTGTCCATAGAAATAGATCTTTGATTTGCAAATCAGATTAAGTGCTTTGTTTATACAGGCCATCCAAGACCTCCTCCCTGAGATATCTCATGCTCCATGGCAATTCTGCTCCGTTGCAAGATTTTTTTAAAAAATGAAGATAATTTTTAGAAATCTACTTTTTTAAAAAAAAAACAATCATCAAAAAACCCCTGAAGGTTTGTGCTAGTCTGCAGATAAAATCACTGTTGAGATTCTGTCTGCATTATAGAATGAAAGCTGCTGCTTTCAAAATAACTTTTAAAGCAATTTTCAGGAAACAAATGCAGCCCAGAGCAAAAATATAATTATAGAGAGATTTGGATTATCAGACATTGCAATGCAAACGTACAAATGCAAGACATGGGTATATCTCCTGCCCAAATTCAGTTTTGCTCTTGATTTAATCAGCCTAAGATGACTTTTGATGTTATAAGATTTAAAGAGAAGATGAACACAGCTGTGTTCTAAGCAGTGTTTGCCAATCTGCATCCATACAATTTGGCTAGGTGAGAAAATAATATTAACTGAATGAAAATACTTATTACCTACACTGGATATTCAGTTTCATTTCAGTTATTGGCTGACCATGAAATAGAAAAAATGTTCATTTTAAATAATCTTGGAAATTATTTATGAGTGGCATCATTGACTAAGCCTTTGTAAGCCTCCGTCTGTTACTGGGATCTGAAAGATAAGATTGAATTCTGGTGCCTACAAAATAAAACATCTAGTAACTGGTTCATCTCTGTTCTTAATGATAAAAATGAAGCTAGAAAGAAAAAAGCAATTTGCACAGGTGAACAAGAAAAGGGAATTTTCCCATGAACAAATGGTAGAAGAGAATCGTTATTTGCTTTGATAGGACCGTGAGGGTTATCTATCTATATATTAATAACATCCTTGTGAGTTTCTGCATTCAATAACAGGTATCACCATCCAAAATGACACTTTGGAGGGCACAGTTCTTGCTTCTCTTACCGTACATATAAAAGAATTTTACTGGAAATTGGGAGTTCATTTGCAATAGATTGCAAAAAAAAAAAAAAAAAGGTTTTCTAACATCAGATAGGGTATACAGAATACAAAATAACAGAGTTGGAAGGGAACTTGGAGGTCTTCTAGTCCAATCCTATGCTCAAGCAGGAGATCCTATACCATTTCAGACAAATGGCTGTCCAACCTCTTCTTAAAAGCCTCCAGGGCTGGAGCACCCACAACACTTAAAGCTGTTCCACTGGTTAATTGTTCTCACTGTTAGGAAATTTCTCCATAGTTCCTTCTCTCCTTATTTAGTTTCCATCCATGGCTTCTTGTCCTGCCTTTAGATACTTTGGAGAATAGCTTAACTCCCTCTTCTTTGTGGCAGCCCCTGAGAGATTGGAACACTGCTATCATGTCACCCCTAGTGCTTCTTTTCATTAAACTAGACATATCCAATTCTTGCCATTCCTCATATATTTTAGCCTCCAGTCTTCTAATCATCTTTGTTGCTCTTCTCTGTACTCTTTCTAGAGTCTCAACAACTTTTTAAAGTGGTGGCACAGTGGTTAGAATGCAGTACTGCATGCTACTTCTGCTGACTGGCAGCTGCCTGTAATTTGCAATTTGAATCTCACCAGGCTCAAGGTTGATTCAACCTTCCATCTTCTGAGGTTGGTAAATTGAGGACCCAGATTGTTGGGGGCAATATGGTGACTCTGTAAACCACTTAGAGAGGGCTGTCAAGCACTGTGAAGTGGTATATAAATCTAAGTACTATTGCTATTTATAATATGGTGACCCAAACCGGATGCAGTATTCATTCAAGTGTAGAATCTTGCAGGTTCATCAAAAACAATATGGATTGTTATAAAGAGTAGCCCTTCCTTTCTCCTTCTCCTTCCCTTCTGTAAGCAACCAGAGTCAATTGTGAATAGCTTAATTCAGCAACTTTATTACCTATATTACAAGAATCTCCCCTGCGTACTTGCCATCCGCTGGTAACAACCTGATAAGGTCTCATGAATCTTGGGGTGGTGATATGAGCTTCATTCCTCTTTCAGCTGTGAAAGGCCTCAAGGCTATTCCCCCTCCCCCACCTCATCATTCCTTTTAACCTAGCTGACAGTTCCCAGCATTTTCCCTTGACTTCTGGTTTAGGTAATGTCAGAAAAACATAACTTTCAGAGAAAAAAATATTTCCAAGAAATTCAGCCTACTTCTGTCCACATATCCAAAGCTTTTGGCAAACAGATGCAGCCATGAAGATGATTGTGGGTCAACAAACATTTGTCATATATAAATGACAATGATTCAATATCTGTCACCAAGCAATGATTCCATATCTATCATAAAGCAAAGTGAGAAGGGGAGAAAGGAAGAAAACGAGACCAGAGTTGCCCAGTTACAAAATAAAATCTGGACCAAATAATGAATGGAATGCAGTCATCGTAACTCTACACGGAGCCACAGTATCAAATATGTACAGTATTTATAACAGCAATGAAAATATAGCTTAAGGCATTAAACTTAATGGAACTCACTGCCAGGCTGAAAACCAACTCAATTTGTTCAGAAGGGGCTATTTTTATTAGTAAGCCAGGCAATGTTTGAACGTAAGAGAGAGAAATAAAGATTGATAAGGAGCTAGGAAAGTTTAAGAAAGTAATGTGATGATTTTAATGGAGTGAAAAACCAAAGAGGCATGGTGGTATAGTGTTTCTGCAGCCCCCATAATGTGAATACATTGGTGAGAAGCATGCAACACAAATCTAAGCTAATTGAGGAAGCAAGAAACGCTTCTCTCATTGAGGCAAGTGCATGACAATCCCCTAGATATCTACATTGCCTCTAAAGACCTCTCATCTTTTTAATGAGGGTGCCAGCTCTGAAATACATATCTGTGGCGTACAAATTGCATCACAATATGTGGCTACGCAGCATCAGAATGCATGGCTCAGTGAAGTTGTTAGTGAACAACGAAGTACGTGCCATTAGAGAGAAAAGAACCTGAAAAAATTCCAGCATTCTTCAACTCATTTAGAGATGGAAATTAGACAGGTTTTTTTTTAGATCAGATATAAAATACCTGAAGCGCAATACCTTACACTTAGAGAAATTATCAAACTCAACATCAGTTTCTATAACTAAATACCCATATTTCTGCATAGTTTTGTCTCTAAAGCTAAAGGTGATAGATAGATAGATAGATAGATAGATAGATAGATAGATAGATAGATAGATAGATAGATAATGGATAGATGGCTAGATAGACAGATGATGGATGGATAGATGGATAGATGATAGATAGATGATAGATAGATGATAGATAGATGATAGATAGATAATGATAGATAGGTAGGTAGATAGACAGATGATAGATGGATAGATGGATAGATGGATAGATGGATAGATGGATAGATGGATAGATGGATAACCTTACACTTAGAGAAATTATCAAACTCAACATCAGTTTCTATAATTAAATACCCATAGTTCTGCATAGTTTTTTCTCTAAAGCTAAAGGCGCTATATCAGATAGATAGATAGATAGATAGATAGATAGATAGATAGATAGATAGATAGATAGATAGATAGATAGATAGATAGATAGATAGATAGATAGATAGATAGATAGCAGGCAGGCAGGCAGGCAGGCAGGCAGGCAGGCAGGCAGGCAGGCAGGCAGGCAGGCAGACAGACATGGTGGTGCAGTGCTTAAAATGCAATATTGCAGGCTAATTCTGCCAACTGCCAGCAGTTTGATTCTCACCAGCTCAAAGTTGACTCAGCCTTACATTCTACCAAGGTCAGTAAAATGAGGACCCAGATTGCTGGGGACAAGATGCTGACTCAGTAAGCTTCTTAGAGAGGGCTGTGAAGGACTGTGAAGCATTATAGAAACCTTCTTGCTATTGCCATCCTGGGATAAGAAAATTTCCCCACTCATTTATAGTTCTGCTGTTTCAGGGTTCGACATTTTTTTAAATTTATTCAAACAAACCATTGTTTTCATTTTTTAAAATTTACATATATTTACACTTTTAAATATGTTACACACTGTCTTTCTGTTAAGATTACATGTCAAACCATCTTGTAGTAAAATTATTAATTAAAGCAATATAAAACCAGTATATTCATTAGGGATTATGCCATAAAATAAACAGATTTCTCCTACTTGGGAGAAGATCTGGACAAAATAGTGGAAATAAAGAGACATTGTGTTGACAGCAGAAATGGTTAAAGCCATGGCTTCCTCAGCTGTAACATATGGCTATGAAAGCTGGACCATCAGAATGGCTAAATGAAGAAAAAATAATGTTTTTGAATTGTGCTGGAGAACATTTGGACCAGAAGAAGAACAAAGCATTAAATCCTGGAGGATAAAAGCAAATTGTTCACTGGAAGCAGTCATAATGAAGCTAAAGCTTAGAGATTTTGGACACATCCAGAAGAATTATTGGAGGAGAACCTGAAGCTTGGATAGAATCAAAGGTGAGTGAAAAAGAAACTGACAAAATATCTCTCTTTTTTTTTTACATCTATCTATTTGATGACTCAAACAGGAGCTTGCAAGGACTCAAGGAAGCAGCTGTTGACAGATAGGCCTGGAAAAATGATGACCGTTGGCTTGCCAAACTTTGGAAGCAATGGAACGACTAAAACAACAACAGTTGCTTCATTAGGGGTGTAATGTGTGTTCAACCAGGTCCCCATTTAGCAACATGTTCATTGCATTCTAATACCAGCTGCAGCCTTTGGATCAAGTGCAAATGTAGCCCCAGAATGAATGCATTAATGTAAGGCCATGTGTCAACATTGGTTGTGAGATGACAGGAAGTGATAGCTATGCGTTTAAGGAACAACAAATAGATGACTCTCTTGGGGTAGCTTTACACTTGTAAAGCTTTATGCTGAGATAGGAAGGGAACCAGAATTTTGCCCAGAGATTCCCTTCATGCAGCTGTCCACACTCAATGGTTGGGATCATATATTTTGCTACGCCGTGATTTATTCCGCCAAATTTATGAATTCCCATAAACCACTAGAAAAAGCACATACCCACACACAATATGGCTTGAAGATGCTGTGAGGACGTTTTACTTATTTATTTATTTGGAAATGTAATTTCCCAAAATGTAAGTTTGTTTTGGGACATTCTATCCATTCTGGGGACTATTGTTGATAATACTCCTATTAAAGGGTGACGTGCGTGAAAATATATAGATCTGTGGGTTCGGCCTTCTGTTTAAAATGCAGACAGGTGAGCTTAAGGGATGGAATTGGAGTAAGACATGAAGAAACCGAACCAGAATAACTCTGGCAGATTTGCTAATAGTAAAACATAGTTTATTTACATGGCATAGAGAAGAGTTAGTTGGGAATCATTAGGATTTATTGGATGGTGTTCAACCCAGCTTTGACTGAGGATGGTCTTTGCCAGTTCTCTCTTTTTTTAAAAAAAAAAAAAGGAATACCATGGGGTATAGCAATGGCGCAAATGCTTTGGAAAAAGGTAGTTCTCAACTTACAGCCATTTGTTATAGTGTCCGTTTGAAGTTATAGTGGCACTGAAAAAAAGCGACTTACGATAATTTTTCACACTTATGAACAGTGACTATTCCCACAGTCATGTGATCAATTATTTGGAGGCTTGGAAACTGGCATATACTTATGACAGTTGCAGTGTCCTGAGGTCATGTGATTACCTTTTGTGACTTTCTGACAAGCAAAGTCAATGGAGAAGCCAGATTCACTTAACAGCTGCAAGACTAAGTTGACAAACTGCAGCAATTCACTTAACAACGGTGGCAAGAAAGATTGTGAAATGGAGCAAATCTCACTTAACAACAGTCTTGCTCAGCAACCTAATTTTGGGATTCTATTGCAGTTGTAAGTGGACAACTACCTGTACTCTCTACTCAGTGTTGTCTCTCCCATTGATGTTTTTCGTTCACAAAATGGAGGCCTCTTTTTAATAAGGAGCAACCATCAACCCCTCTCCTTGTTCCTTTGTCTTAGTTCCGATTTATTTGAGTCCTGTCTCCTTAGATATGACAGAAAGATATTTACTGTTATCCCCTCATTCCCACCCCAACCTAAGAAGCTGGCAATATAGTGATCAAAGTTATTATCCAACAAAAAGAAAGACAAAAAGAACACCCTGAAATTTCCATCTGGCACAAACTGAATAATTCAGGACTTTGTACAGAAAGAGCTTTTAGCTATAAATGAGACCACTGCCTCCCTTGAAGAAATATCGCTCGTGGCTTTGAAATATAGGATGAAAATACCATATAAGTTATTGGCCAGCATTGTCATTGTTCGTGCCACTCACTGATCCGGCTGCTGTTTGTACTTTTTCCTTAAAAGATGCTTTTCTCCTTTGTTCATTCTTTCTGTTTGTGATGATTCTTGAGCCGTTGTGATTACATAACATTTCCTAGCAATAAACCTACTGTGGCTTAACATGACAAACTGTCAACGGAGCATGCCAAGGTAGATTTTGTGTTCCCACACAGGATGAACAACAAATCACAAGCCAATTAAAGCCTAATTCAGGTTGTGCAAACCTAGCTTTGGTACACAAGTAGGTGTGCAAAACATTAGGTGCAATGGCTCTTATTAATGTCTTAATAACTTCTCATTCACATTCACATTCACACCTGAGGCTAGAGCTTGCTGTCCCACCAATGATGGATTGTCAACTTGGAAAAGACCTTTCTCTATCAGATAAGCCTATTTTTACTGTCCCAGTAATTGTCTAAAAAAAAAAAAAAAAAAGGATAGCCCAGAAAACAGGGGTCTATTTCTCAAAATGAAGTTTTAGGGCCCACGCAAAGAGGGGGTAGGGGGCGAGATGGAGAACAGGGAAGGCTATTTTTTTTATTATTATTTAGTTTTTTGATTGTTTACGTGAACCCAACACCTTGCCTACATAAATTAGCTGCTATCAGGCAAAGGATGGAGAACAGAGGACAGAAAGAAGGTTTCTCTATTAACTTTTTAGAAATACGTCACCTAAACTTATCAGATATTCAATTTTTCTTGGATTGTTTTTGGCACACCTTATGAAAGTTCACTTCATAAGTCTTCTCAATGTTTTACAAGTTTTTCTGTTTGCCAGTCAGGACTGGAAAAATACATGATTGCTGATTGGTTAGATCTTTCCGGCTGTTTTTAGATCTTACTACCTGTACCAGAAAAAAGGACGTGGTGGCTTAGCGGCTAAGACGCTGAGTTTGTTGATCAGAAAGGTCAGAAGTTCTGCAGTTTGAATCCCTAGCGCTGCATAACGGAATGAGCTCCCGTTACTTGTCCCAGCTTCTGCCAATCTAGCAGCTCGAAAGCACATAAAAATGCAAGTAGAAAAATAGGAACCACTTTGTCTTGATGTTGATAACAATGTATAAAATTTATATATTTTAAAAAAAGTTTTCTAGGAACCACTTTGGTGGGAAGGGAACAGCATTCCGTGCGTCTTCAGCGTTTAGTCATGCCAGCCACATGACCATGGAGACATCTTCGGATAGCACTGGCTCTTCAGCTTTGGAACAAAAATGAGCACTGCCGAAAACGACTAGCACGTATGTGCGAGGGGAACCTTTATCTTTATCTGTACCATGTGTCCCCAGGAGTTCTGAAGCAGCAAGAGAGAGGAAGGAGGGACTCAGTGCACACTCCTTGCTTGGGATAATTTCCTGGAAGATCTGTTTGTAGAACTTCAGATGTATTAAGTCAGGGTGGGCAATTAATTTCCACATGAGAAACTGGGAATGTTGTGGAGGCCCACAATCACCCCACCCCTAACTCTGCGGTTACCTTGCTCCTGATGCTTCATCCCACATTCTTGACATCCAATGCAAATATCTTGCCCACCAATGCCTTGAGCCAGACAGGGTCATTCTGCAGGCCAGGTGTGGCCCATGGGCTGTACAATGTCCAGGTCTGCATTAAATAACAGAATAATTGGACTTTGGTGGTCTTCTAGTGTAACCTCCTGCTCAGGCAGGAAACACTACATCATTTCAGATAAGTGGTTGTCCAATCTCGTTTTAAAAACTTCCAGTGTTGGAACAGACACACCTTCTGGAGGCAAGTTGTTCTGCTGATTAATTGTTCTATCTATCACAAAATGAGAGAATGTTGGCATAATGAATTTTGGATGAAAATACATTCTGTGCACACTTACATACATGTACCACACACAGACATATACACACACACATGAACACAAAAATGTGAGTAAAAAAGAAACAACAAAGCAGGATGGCCTACCTTACCAGGTAAGTACCTACAAGGCTTAATAGCCTATCAGGCTTAACAACAGTAACGGTGAGAGGGATCTTGGAGTCTTAGTGGACAACCAACTAAATATGAGCCAGCAGTGTGCAGCAGCAGCCAAAAAAGCCAATGCAATCCTAAGTTGCATTAACAGAAGGATACAATCAAGATCAAGGGAGGTACTAATACCACTCTACAAAGCCTTAGTAAAACCACACCTGGAGTACTGTACCCCAGTTTTGGTCACCACACTATTAAAAAAGATGCTGAGACTCTAGAAAAAGTGCAGAGAAGAGCAACCGGGATGATGAGGAGACTGGAGACTAAAACATATGAAGAATGGTTGCAGGAACTGGGCATGGCTAGTCTAGTGAAGAGAAGGACCAGGGGACACAGGACAGCAGTCTTCCAATATTTGAGGAGCTGCCACAGAGACAAAAGGGTCAACTATTTTCCAAAGCACCTGAAGGCCAGACAAGGAAGAATGGATGGAAACTGAACAAGGAGAGATTTAACCTGGAAATAAGGAGAAACTTTCTGACAGTGAGAACAATCAACCCATGGAACAGAATTTGCCCTTGGAAGTTGTGGGAACATCATCACTTGAGACTTTCAAGGAGAGATTGGACTGCCATTTGTCAAAAATGGTATAGGGTCTCCTGCTTGGGTGGGTGGGGTTTTTGGACTAGATGACCTATAAGGTCCCTTCCAACTCTGATTATCTGTTAGCTGTTCACATTCCCACTCAACTCCCCCAAGCTTCCTACTGGATGAACTTCCCTAGCCCATTTTCGTTTCAATTAGCCTGTCTTACAAGGTTGCTTGGAGGATAACCAAACTGTGAACTGTCAGGTATGCTATCTTGAGCTGATAGCAGGAAAGTTAAGACTGACATAAAAATAAAGCGATCTCTACTAGACTACTTCCATATTATGCATTCAACATAACAATGTAACCTTATTAATCCAGATCCACATGGATTAACACCAGTTGCTCTTACAGAGGGCAAACGACTGCCATTGCACACTTAATTAGTTAATTGCATTGATCAATCGATGCAACATTACAATTCAAAGTATTTAGCTGTATTTCCACAGTTGGCTACAGACTTCTCCTTATTAAGATGCCTGGAATGCAGCCAACTGCCATATTGCTTGAGGTGCCTTCAGAAAAATAAATTATGTGTCATCATAACAGTATGAACATGAGATATTCCATGGATGTCATATAGGGAACATCAAGGCTGATTGGGTTATAATTACATATTAACTAAATTGGCCCAATAATCCTTTATTCTTTCCCCCTGAATTTTTTTTTTATTTAAATGCAAATGCATATATTTCAGACACAGAATCCTTACAATTGCAAGAACCATTTCATTTTAATTGTTTGGCAGCCAGAGGCAGGAAGGAAAAAAAAAACCTGCAGCATGAATGCTATGTTAATTAATGGAAGTACAACAGCCTAAGAATCACAAAGACCATGAATGTTCTGGCATTAGCATCTGTGTTTAATCCTGGGAATTCTTCCTTGCCAGTCCTAAAATGGCTGTTGATCTTCATACTTTTAATTCATAATTTAATTCATTTTAATTCATACTTCATACTTTTAATTTATAAGAATTAAAATTGACTTCAATTTATACTGGTTACTTGTTGTTGTTGTTCCTGATGGTTTTTGGTTCTTGTAAAAATGGACCATATACAGTTGAAAAGGCTAAGCAACAATTGCGTATTTCAATACACAGGTCACCCTTGACTTAAAATCACTTACTTAATGATCGTTCAACATTGCAACAATATCAAAAGATTGGGGAAATCAGGCTATTCAGGCTACTCAAATGAGTATCAAGATTTATTGCAGGCTTAAGCTGTCTGCAAGATTCTGACTGATTAACCATCAAGGGAAATGAGCGGGAGATAAGAAAGGCATTGAAGGTCAGCTAGACTTGGATCTCTTGTGAGTGCACAGGGACTCGTGACCAGTGGTGGGATTCAGCTAGTTCACACCAGTTCACTAGAACCGGTTGTTAACTTTCTGAGCAATTTCGTGAACTGGTTGTTGGAATAAATCATTAGAGGAGAGAACCGGTTGTTAAATTATTTGAATCCCATCACTGCTCATGACTGATGATATGTTTGACCCCTCCCTCGGGCTCAGCCTGGTCATCTACAAACAGCTTTGAAAATGGACTTGTGACCGGTCCTTGCACTTAGAACCATTACAGCATCTCCACCATCATATGATCAGAATTTGGGATCTTGACAACCAGCATGAAAGTTTCAAGCTCCTGGGGTTATGCGATCTGTAAGGCATCCAGAAAATATCCATGATATCAATCACTCTGAGACGTTATCTCTCCAATTGATTTATTAGAAACAGATCTGGCATGTCAAAAGCAATTTCCCAAGTGAAAGTTTTTTCAGGTGTTACACAGAATCCACCTTCTCTCCTCCCTTCTCTCCTCCCACTTCTACACTTCATAAATCACGAGAACCAATTAACTGCAACTGGAAATTCTTAATACGACATACAGAATAACCTTGAACTTTTCAACTCCTCTAACTCTCTAAAAAAAAAAATGTGGCAGCTGAATTTCAAAGCTGACACGATCACCATTTGCAATCTTCACAGTTGGGTATATTGAGCCGGACTATCCTTGACCCACCCTTTTCAGGTAGAGGGGCTTGAAGCTCCCTCCTCCTCTTCCTCTTCCATAATTAACTGTAAAATAAATTCTGGTTCATCATACTGATAAGTAACATCTGCTCTGAGATCCTTCTCACAGCATGAGCTCCTTGATACAGCATATGGTATCTGAATTACCTTTGTCCAACTGAACAGTGGGACATAATTTATCCACACTCCCAAGATAATCATGATAGGTAATAAATTCTCTAGTGTAAGCCTGCAGAATGGCAAAGCTAGAAAGCTACCATTTTGAGATACATGCAGGATTTCCTTCCTTCCTTCCTTCCTTCCTTCCTTCCTTCCTTCCTTCCTTCCTTCCTTCCTTCTTTCTCTCCTTCCTTCCTTCCTTCCTTCCTTCCTTCCTTCCTTCCTTCCTTCCTTCCTTCCTTCCTTCCTTCCTTCCTTCCTTCCTTCCTTCCTTCCTTCCTTCCCAGCTTTCTCCCTCTAATATTTCCAAGGCTGTATGTTATCATATGATTTCCTTGCCTCCTCCGCCTCTCTTATTTAAGTTGGTGATCAGTTGCTTCTTCTGGGTTCCTCACTCCTTTTTCCAAAAAAAGGAAAAAGAAAAAAAAAATCTAGGTTTTCTCCTTCTACAAGGATAACAGAGGGAAAGCATCAGTCCAGATGCAGTCTTTTAAATGTCAGCCTCGACACTCAGATTGTAAATGGAATAATAATGACTCTCTGTAGATTATCTGTTGTAATTCATGAGTTTTCATTTCAGTGGAAGGAAGGAAGGGAAGTTTCTTGATCTAACCCATGATTCATTTATAGGCTGGACTACTGTGGGATGTTGCAATGACAGCTGTCTTAAAACATTACTGGGGGGGAAAATAGATCAGTGATTTTTATGCAAAGCTATCAATTTAATTCAAACCTCAGGCCATCCATGAGTTGCAAATAATGATTGGATTCACACATTAGAGGAAGCACAATGTGGACTGTTTGATTCTTTTCTAGTATGCCATGTGACCCCAGCCTGTGATTTATAACTGGCTTATATGAATAAGGGAATGTACCAATGGTGGGATTCAATTTTTTTTAGTACCGGTTCTGTGGGTGTGGCTTGGTGGGCATGGCATGGCATGGCTTGGTGGGTGTGGCTTGGTAGGTGTGGCTTACTGGGCGTGGCAGGGGAAGGATACTGTAAAATCTCCACTCCCACCCCACTCCTGGGGGAAAGATACTGTAAAATCTCCATTCCCTCCCCACCCCACTAACCTGCTGTCCAGCTTCATTCTCCTGTGCAGGGCAACCAAAGAAGTGCCAGCCGATCAGCTGGGACTCGGGAGGCAGATAATAGATGGGGGTGGGGTCAGTCAGAGGTAGTATTTGCCGGTTCTCTGAACTACTCAAAATTTCTGCTACTGGTTCTCCAAAACTAGTCAGAACTGGTTGAATATCACCTCTGGAATGTACTCACGGTTAAAAAGTGGAGGAAGAATGCTCTCAGATGGTGTGATTACCATATTTGCCGGCGTATAAGATGACTTTTTTGCCCTGAAAAAGATGCCTCCGATTGGGGGGGTCGTCTTATATGCCGGGTCGTCTTATACACCGGCAAATAGTAATTGGGAAGCACTGCGGCTCCAGTCCCGCGTTGCCTCGGGAAGGGAAAGGCAAAACCAGGAGCCGCTGCTGCCATTGCAAAGCGCCGCCGCGGCTCTTCCTTTTTGCCTTTCCCTTCCCAAGGCAACGCGGGACTGGAGCCGCGCGGAGCTGCGCGAGCGGTAACAACTCCTGACAGCCCCAGCCGGATACCTCAGCGGAGCCCGGGCGGTGCGAGCCTCGTTTCCTTGGGAGCTGGGAGAAGGCTGGCTGCTCCTTTCGGCTTCACGGGATCCGTTTCCACGGTGCACAAAAGTGCCTCAAAAAAAAAAAAGTGCAAAAGTGGAAGGCGTGCGGAAGAGGGGGCGAGTATATAACAAACTATATTTTGAGTGGAAATGTTGGGGGGTCGTCTTATACGCCGGGTCGTCTTATACGCCGGCATATACGGTATTACTAGCCAACACTGCCTCCATAACTCCAAATCATTTGAGAGAATAGTAGTCCTCTTTAGAGCTAGCTGCTGAAGCTATTAGAGTATGGCATGGAAAGTACTTTTAGAAAGTGCCAATAGTCAGTATTATATTTTTATTTATCAGGCCATCGTCCTAAATACTATTAAAAGGAAACGAAAGGAAAGGAAGCCAAATTTGTGATATTGAACAGTGTGTTTCCCAAAGTAAAACAGACTTTAATGGTCAGGAATAGAACAGGGCTTTCACCCCCTAAAAAAGTCATACATGATTATGCGCATTGTAGTGAAGGATTAACGGCCCATAAATTATTGCATGAATAATGCAAACGTTCTGCAGGAAACAAGTACCTCCTTGCTTTGGAGAGCAACTGCAGGCACTTTCTGGTTACCGTTCCAAGCATCTGGACTTGGAAGCTAAGTACGTTTGGGCCTGCTTAGGACTTGAACACTGGAGAACACGGACCTGTGGAGAGTTTTGGAAAACTGGGAAAGAAAGTAACCTCACACCAATTCTTCCTTTTTTGTATTGTATTATATTGATTGATTGATAATGTTATATCTCACCTCACTTTAATACCTCATTTTAATAACAGGCATAGAAATGTTTTATGAGTTGACACTCAGCATCTTTAACTTCTGAACCATCATGCTCCTAACAGCAGCTGTGCTTAGGGCCAATCAGGGTGGAGAAAAAGATGGAAATCCTTAATGATAAAGGATTCCATGCTACATTCAAAAGAGGATGGGTGGGTTATTTAACTGAGAAGATGCTTCAAGGTGATTCATGCATACACTGCTCTGCTTTTCCTTCCCCAGTTCACGAGAGACCCTCCCCCCATAGTGCAGTGCTATGGGGACACAAAGGCAACACTACCTTTGGTTAAAATTTAAGAAGCTTCTCTTATTTAATTGGGAGGCTGCTGAGTCGAGGTCTGCAAATTGTCAGAGATCCGATTGTAGCATCGCTTTAATTCAACATGTCAAGTTGATTCAGTTTGATTTGTTATCTTCGAAACATTCTTTGGGCATCTTCCGACTTTATAGCAGAAATTTACTGCCAGGAATGAAGTCAATCAAGGATCGGTGGTGATTACAGCTCATTTTCTTACGCCAAGGGTATTCTATATTACAATATATTGTTTCCTTTGAGGACCATAGAAAACAGGGAACTGGAGAAAACAACAGTATCCCTGTTTGAGACTTTTTTAAAAAAAGTATAAAATTATTTCAATTATTTATCCATTATCAGCTTTAATGCTGGCAAATTTGTTTCCCTTGGCAATTTTAAACACTCATGAAATTAACATTAACAATGCTACACCCACTGAATTTCTATCACTTCTCTGATCCATTACAACTATGGTACCATTGTTTGTTCACTTTTCTGTAATACAGAGTTATACTTTAACAGTTTCCCAGTAAATTGAATACTTACCTAATCCCTCTTTGATCATTTTATAGTAAACTGTGAAGTTTATTTCATGGTTAATGATGAGTTCTCTAGGGGTGGTAAAAGAAAGGAATCCATTAATTATTTATCTTCTGGAAACTATTTTAACAAGGATTTATTTGACAGCTCTATTTTTAATACAAGAGATTTAAAAAAATAATAATAATCTGTTTTCAAAAAAGTTTAAAATGCAATAATTGCAGATATAAAGAAAGCAAAAACAACAAACTCTTTCAAAGCCGTCTTCAGTAGGACAATTGGATGATCCTTTCTATTAACTATTCATAATTTAAGTATAAAATCTTCCTTCCTCTCTTCCTCATTCCCTTCGAAGAATATTTAAATCAGATGTAATTATTCTCTGTTTGCTTTTGGTTGATCTTTTTTAACGACAGAGGAGATAATTAATCAGAAGCAAACAAGGGAAAAAAAGGAACCAAGATAATTTAAGAATTGTAAGAATATTTCTATAAACACAACTCTGATCGTGAGATACTAATGGAATTAGGAATAACACCTCAGCATTAATTGTGCTAATAATACAGTGAAGGCAGGGGGGAGGAAGAACTAATGAATTATACTCCGTTTTTGCTTCTAGTATTAGGCGTGAAAAGGAACATGATATAACAAATGCCTATTCTTGATTTTTTTTTTAAAAAAAAGAGTGCCAGTTGTGTCCATCTCTGAGACTTTACAGGCGATCTGTTCATTTAGTGACCAGTTGAACTCATATTGGCACTGAAATAGTGACTTGTGACTTGTCCTCAAACTTATGACTATTGCAGCATCCCCAAAGTTATGTAGTCAAAATTCAGGGGTTGGCAACTGGCATATATAACTGAAAATTGCAGTGTCCCAGGGTCGTGTGATTGCCATTGTCACCTTCCCAGCCAGTTTCCAATAAACAAGGTCAGTGTAGAAGATGACAAGGCTGAGCCAGAAGGAGGAGTCAAACATGTCATCAGTCCCAAGTCCCAAGAGATCTGTGAATTTCTTATCTACCGCCAATTTGCTTTGACCGTTAGTAGTTCAGATTCTTGTAAGGGAGCTTAAACTTGCAATAAATCGTTATGCTCATTTGAACTGCTGGTCTTTCCTGATTTCCCCGGTGTTTGATAGTCAGTGGGGGATATCTGGATTTGCTTAATGACCGTGTGATTCACTTAACAACTGTGGCAAAAAGGTGGTGAAATCGGACATGACTCAGTTAATAGCCACTTTGCTTAACAACAGAAATCCTGGCCCCAACTGTGTTAAGTCAAGGACTACCCAGTGGTGGGATTCAAAAATTGTTACTACCAGTCCTGTGGGCATGGCTTGTGGGCATGGCTTGGTGGGCATTGCAGGGGAAGGATACTGCAAAATCTCCAATTCCTCCCCACCCCACTAACCTGCTTTCCAGCTCCGTTCTCCTGTGCAGGGCAACCGTTCTCCTGTGCAGGGCAACCAACCAAAGAAGAGCCAGCCGATCAGCTGGGACTCAATGGGAGGCAGAGAATAAATGGGGGCAGGGCCAGTCAGAGGTGGCATTTGTTGGTTCTCTGAACTACTCAAAATTTCTGCTACCGGTTCTCCACAACTGGTCAGAACCCACTGAATAACCACCTCTGGGACCACCTGTACATTTTAGATTTTCCATTTAGGACATAATTATCATTCCCCCAGGTTTTCTTTTCTTACGGTGCTTTTAATAGGGAAAATATTGCATCATTACAGCCTTCCTCAATTTCTCATTCCTATGAGGCTTATCTGAACCACTTGAGTAGAAGTGTAAATTTCTAATCTCTCTGACCAAGAGGTCAAATTAAAAGTTGAGATGGCATAAAATGAAAACAACGGTCTCCAATGAGGTATTAAACAATCTCCATGCCTTCGTTTTAATCTTTATGATATATAGCCTTGCAAACGGTGCCAGGAAGTCAGTGGGGAAAAATCATGAGACGAGCATTATGGGCTGTCCTGTTTTAGTCTTATTTCAAAGCAGGGGTGTCAGACTCAATGCCTGGGGACCACCCTGGAAATAGCAAAGGACTGGCCCTCCCAAGCTCTGTTTTCACTGGCAGAGGGTTGCAGGAGGCCATCACAGCTAAAAGACGGAGCTCAGAAGCCCATTTTCACTTGTCAGAGAGCTCAGGCCGACAGGCACCCCAACACAAGTGATGTCAAGCTGCCCACATCCACCTTCCCCTCCCCCAAGGTCAAACACAATCCTGATGCGGCCCTCAATGCAATTAAGTTTGGCACTGTTATGTATGGAGAATAATGGAGACCAGACATCTGACCAGTGACTTCAACTCTTTAATAAAGTAATAGAACATAACAGAGCAAGGCTATGGACAGCAGTAACCCTTTTATAGGGTTAGCTGCTACCTTATTAACCAATGAACTTTGCAACAGGTTCAAACTACTAACCAATAAGAAGTGTTCCAAATGTGGCCAATCAGGGTCTAGTTCTGGCCCAATCCTGAGTTGTTTGTATAAGGACCAATCAAGCTTGCTGGTTTTCAACCCCTAATTTGCATTTAGGTTATTCACTTTTATTGATTCACAACAGGCACCCCTGTTCTAAAGTGTGCGCAGGATTCACACATCATTCACAGAAGCTGGCCTTAAACAGCAGGCTGCATACACCTTCAGGTTTGAATCTTCGCATCTTCGGAACAAATTGTTGGTGTTGGAAGGAATTATCAGCATAATGGTAAGTGTAAATTAGAATGAGCTCAAGAGAATGGCAGAGTTCAGAAAGTTTGATAGCTCAGAAAGAATCCTACTAAATTCTACTTAAGGTTAATTCGATCCAATTTCCCTGCCCCACATTTCTTCTCCTCACAATGCCCAAGAAAATAACGTTTGCAAAAACATTATATTGTAGTAATTATTTTTTCTGCAGGTGTCTCATCTTCTAGCCTCAGTAACTATGCACTATGGAAGAAGTGCTTTCTTCTAGTTCCTTCTAATCAACTTCACAGGAGAATTGCTCCTTCTATTAATATCCGACCTTTCTATTGGAGATACAATCCTCATGGCATATTAAACTTTTTAAAAAATAAATAAATAAATATAACCTTCCCATCTTAAATCCACAGATATTCATGTTACAAAAGTGTTTACAGCTACAAAGATATAAATAAATCGGATTGCAAGTTCTTCTCATTCTCTGGTCGAAAGCAGCAATCATAATCAAGCAAACATTTGGGACTGTCCTGGATATTTTTGTAGCCCTCTCTGATTGCAAGAAAGCAAACAGACAAACAACAAAGGACTCCTATCCCCATTGGATCGAGCAGGAGGTTAATAGGGGCACTAAAAATTTAGAGCACTGTGATAGATAGAAAAGACAGTTCAATTACATTTGCAAAAAATGTCCTGATTACCCCATTGGGACAAAGGCACACTTTATTGTTTAAAGGATGTAATGCCTTCAACAGAAGGCTATTGTCTCTGGCAAATGAAGACACTTTGTGTGAGGACAGAAAGAGTATAATAGACAGCACTGGGTAACAAGGAAACCTAGACAGCCAGTTTGGTGTGGTTGTTAAGCAACTGAGCTAGAAACAGGAGACCTGGAATTCCAGTCCCAGGCATGAAGTATCTGGATGATCTTCGGCCAGTCAAGAGGAGAGGAGAGGAGAGGAGAGGAGAGGAGAGGAGAGGAGAGGAGAGAAGAGAAGAGAAGAGAAGAGAAGAGAAGAGAAGAGAAGAGAAGAGAAGAGAAGAGAAGAGAAGATCTTAGTGCAAGGACCTTAAAGGCAAATATGGAGGGCCTTTATTTTAATCTGTTTGCAGGTCCAGGCATGAAGTCATCAAAGTATAAGTTGAAAGACCTCTGTAGTTCAACCATATTTTCCTTCCAAGAGGCCAGTCAACTTAAACAGAATAAACTGGGCCAAAGAACCATTCATGACAGCTAATATTTCAGCTGGCAGAATTTCTTTCAAGACCCTACAGAGTCAACATTTTGTCCCAACCAAAGAAGACTGCTGGGCATGGAGAGAGGAAAAAGCACCAGAACTCATAAGCACTTAGATTATGTTACTTCCAAGGATTTGTTGTCTGTAAAAGTGCAGATTGAAGTCAACAAAGAGGAGACTCAACACTTTGGCCCTGAATAGCTTAAAGGCAGCTAAAACACTGTTGTTCCCACCAAGGCGAGCAAACTGAATTATGGCATTTGAAGCCCTCTGTGCTCAAGCTGTGATTTCTTTTATCTGCTTCTTCCAAGCACTGTCAAATTGGAGGACTAACATCTCTATATTTAACGTCCCTGACTTGGGCAGGAAGGATGCAATTTATTTTCCAATTTTGAAGACAATTAAGACTTCAGAGAACAATGCAAAGGAACTGCTTTGTTTAGCTTCTCATCTTCGGACAGCCTTCCCATTCCTTGCAGCATTCAGAAGAGCCAACCACAGTGAATTGCAATAGTCATAGCACTTAGACTTATATGCAGCTTCACAGTGCTTTACATCCCTCTCCAAGTGGTTTACAGAGTCAGCATAACTGCCCCCAACAATCTGAGTCCTCATTTTACTGACCTCAAAAGGATGGAAGCAGAGGCGGTATTCAGCTGGTTCAGACCAGTTCTGGTGTACCAGATGCATGTGTGCATAGAACCGCACATAGAACTGGTGGGAAACAATTTGGAAACTCACCACTGGATGGAAGGCTGAGTCAACCTTGAGCCAGTGAGACTCAAACTGCCAAACTGCTGGCATCTGGCAGTCAGCAGAAGTAGCCTGCAGTACTGCACACTAACTACTGTGCCACCATGCAATGTTGCAAGAGCTTTTGTGCAAGTTTGCCACATGTCCAGACACTATTTCTGAATCCACAGATCAATCAAGGAGATGGGACTTCATTTCTACTCTCAATTAAGCCTCACTGCATCCTCACTGTGATTCTCCACTAACTTGGACCAAGGTAACTTTGCCTTGTTAAACATCTCACAGATCAAAAATGGGTTGACAAAAAGGAATAGCTAGGGAATATTCCCTTTCCTAAGTCTGAGAAAGAAGGTCTATAATAATTTTTCTAAAGCTTTGCGTTTTCCAGGAACTATGGAGCTATTTTTTTTAACCAGAAATTTCCCTAATTAATGCTTCCTATACTGTCAAGTCCAGCCCCAAAACAACATAGAACAATTCAGCCAAAGTTTCAGTTCTTTATTTGCTCATACCAATAGACAATAGAATATTGCCAGACTAAATCTTTACTTCTTTCACCCTAATGAATATAGCCTGGGAAATTCTAAGGCAGGGTTCTTCAAACTTGACAGCTTTAAGACTTGTGGACTTCAATTCCCAGAATTCCTCCTCCAGTCCTGTTAGCTCATGAACTCTGGGAGTTGAAGTCCACAAGTCTTAAACTTGCCAAGTTTGAAGGCCGTTGTTCTAAGGAGCGATTATCCTAGCTCTCCTCTTCTGTCTCCTATCCTTCTCTGGGCTGGGTTGCCTTTTGTCTCATCTCCTTCAAATATGATCCCTTCTTCCTGAGAATCTACCACTTCATTATAGTTGGGGGGGGGGGAATAGGAGGAAGAAATATCAAGTATGTTCACTGCCTTAGAATCCCTATAAACACAATAAAGGCAGGAAATGATGATGATGATGATGGATCTGGCAGTGCCTGGAGACAGCAGAATAGATGAGAAAGAACTGGAGAAGATAACAAAATGCAAACACCTACAAATAGAAATAGAATGACTATGGCAAAGGGAAGCAAGGGTAGTACCAATAGTAATAGGCACCTTGGGTGCGGTCACAAAACAACTGGAGCGCCACTTGAACGCCATAGGCCTGTGATGGCGAACCTATGGCATGCTTCTACCGGCACATGAGAGGTCACCCGGAAGATCCCCACTGCACATGCAGTGTTGGTATCTGGCGTGCATGTGGGGGTGTGCAGGAGACGCGCATACATGTGCAGAGATGTGCGGTATGCAGGCGGTCTTGTGTGGATTGCCTTCTGGGTGCGCATGGGGGGATGGTGTGCATATGAATTTATTTTTCCTGATACAATCCCTCCATATTTCAGCTCCTGCAAGATGGTAAATAATTAACCAAGGTCAACAAATGTTATTTTTTTGTTGTACTCGATCGGATTGGATTTTGGATTTGACTTGAGATAAAACAAATGCAAGATCCACTCTGCAGAATCTACACAACAGAATCTGAAAGTTCAGAAAATTAAACCTCTGGTACCTGTGACTGATGCAGATTGGATCCTGCAATATTATCCTAGGACACATATATTTACCTTCATTCGTAAAACAAATGCATCCTGGGGTTTTTATGGGGGAATCATAATAGATACACAGTGCAAGTCCAGCATGCACTCTCCATAGTAGTTCTGCTTTCCCATTAATTGAAATAAATGGAACCACTTAGCCATCATGAGTTAACTCCCATTGATTTCAGGGGGAACTGACTGCAACTAATTTAGTCTTCATCTGGTGATCTTGTATTTCATTGGAGACCTTTGAGGAAACAAGTGTAGACGTCTATTTGAAATAGAGGAATTATCCAGGCAAAAGAAAGACTACCAGAAAGCAGATAATGGAAGAAGATGTTTAGGAATTTTCATTGAAAGAATTGAAATATCATGTTTGGAGATATGTATATATTGAAACTTATACACATTTCCAGTACAGTTTTATTTCTACTGGTATAGAGTTCCTTCTATTCAGTCTTTTCTAGCAGTCAGAAAAGATGATGAAAACTGTTTAACTTCACTTCAATGGATAGACTTAACCATAATTTCAACTAGGAAACTGTGAACATTTTAGATCAAGCCAAGTCCCAAAATGCTAGAGAATTACTGACCCTAACCCTAACCCTAACCCTAACCCGGTACTCAGACAAATCTTCCATCAACAGACACTTAGAGATAAACAACATCTACTTGCCATTCAAAAAGAGACACTCAAAAAGCCAAAAAGGAAATAAAAAATGCCTCCTCACAAGCAATCAGCTACTAGATGAGCAGAGATTGACACTAAGAGTAGCATTATACTACCAATCAAGAAGAAGCTATTAACTCAGACAAATAAACTCTACAGCAAACAGCAACCTAACCAAGATACCACCAAGAACACTCCAATCAACAATGACAGGACAAGTCACTAATATATAAAATGAGAGTAAACCCTACTCCTTTCTTGCATTGATGTTGTTATCTAGCTTTGTCATGAAACATCTGCAAGAAACCACCAAGGACTCTAGCCCAGTACAGAAAATGATACCATAGAACCTTCACAGTGCTCTGCGTTACACCTTTGGTACGATAAAGGTAAAGGTTCCCCTCACACATACCTGCTAGTCATTTTCAGCTCTAGTGGGTGATGCTCATCTCGGTTACAAAGCTGAAGAGCCAGCACTGTCCGAAGGCATCTCCGTCGTCATGTGGCCAGCATGACTAAATGCCGAAGGCGCATGGAACGCTGCTACCTTCCCACCAAAGTGGTCCCTATTTTTCTACTTGCATTTTTACATGCTTTCAAACTGCTAGGTTGGCAGAAGCTGGGACAAGTTCACTCCCTTACGAGTTTGCTAGGGATTCACCTTTGGTAAATGGGTAGTTAAAACAGGACCACTGGTCAACAATAAAGCATCTGTTTTGTATGGAGATACTCCTTAGTTCTCTCCTCAATGTGTTTGGGTAAAGTAAAGTGGTAAGCCATCTGGCCTGAAGTCTTGTACAAAACCTAATTTGCTTTATGTCTAAAAGGTGAAGCCACCTGAACAAATACCGTTTCCCTCCCCGGATATACCTGGCTCCATTCTAATCAGTCTTCTTTCCCAAATTAATGAGAAGGTCACACTTTGTGCAGAATACCTGGCTTGTCAGTTTCTATCATGAATATGACACATTTTCCCACCCCAATGATTATATATCTCTGATCTCAGATTAGTACTTGTGATGCAGACGTTTTTTGAAATCTGGATCAAAATTAGACTGGACAAGTGATTACCATGAACAAATGGCTGAGACCTTGGCCTTGGAGAGCCTAATATTCTCCATGACAAAAGCTCCAGCCAGCAAATGGGAGGATGATTGGGAGGCTCAAAAGAGGGCAGTTGAAGATTTCGTCTTATTTTTATTCCATCAGACAGCCAGTCCACTAACACAAATTAGTTCTTCCCAGAAGATGAGGCTTTAGCAAGATGAGACTAGGGTAGGATAATTTATTTCGAGCAGGAAGGTAGATCATTTGTAAATTAGAGATTTGAGAAGGAGAATCCCATCTAAGGGATATCGCTCCCAAGTTATTTCACATCAAAGCCTTGTGAGGGGGAAATTTTCGAAGTCCGATTCACAAACTAATTAGTTTAGTTTGCTGATACTTTCTTCACTCTCCCTGCTTTAGGCAAAATAGAAAATAAAGCATGTGTTCATCAATTTCTCCATAATTGGCTTTTCCTGAAAAGTTATGGAGGAGTTGACATTTATTATTTGTGTCCTTCCTTTTCTCCAGGTCTTCAAAAATCCTGTATCATAATAGCAATAGCAGTACCACTCCATGATGCTTTATAGCCCTCTCTAAGCGGCTTAGATAGTCAGCCTCTTGCCCCCAACAATCTGGCTCCTCATTTTACTGACCTTGGCAGGATGGGAGGCTGAGTCAACCTTGAGCCACATCAAGATTGAATTGTTGGCAGTTGGCAGAATCAGCCTGCAATACTACATTCTCACCACCATGCCACCATGACTCCCCATACCACATACAAGCATATTTTATTCTTACCCCAACCATAAAGGGAAGATGTGCTGAAAGTCACCCAGTGAGTTTTTACATTTGAATTAAAATCTGAATCTAAATCTGGCCTTCTGACCACTAAACCACACTGGTTCTTTTAATAAACTAAGTTGGTTATTTAATATTCAGGCGTGAGTATTTATTCTATTCTATGCCATTATGCAGCACCGTAATCCAACCATTACCTCCCTTCCCTTTGAAGGAAGGAGCAACTTCAAATAAATGTGTTTTTCTCACCAAGGAGCCAAATGGAAGTCAAAGGTGAGCAAAGTGACTGGCAGTTTGAATTAGCTTTTTGGTCCTCTGTTCCCAGTTCACAGAATCAAGTAGCTGTTAAGGGGCTGAGAGGGGCCACTGAGGTTTAAGCTCTGCACCAAGTGCAGGTTAATCACATTGATTTCAGAACTGACAAACGTTCACCTTAGTCTTGATCTTCAAACCAACTTTATGGGTTGCTATAAACCTCTTTCCAAACTACAATGTATACAGTGCAATCACCAACAAATAATTGTAAGCAGGATTGGAATTCTTGATGGGTTTTCAAAACTTAGGCAGAAAGCATTTTTTAATATTGGATTCCATTTGCTATGGACAGGAGAAGGAGAAGGAGGAGGAGGAGGAGGAGGAGGAGGAGGAGGAGGAGGAGGAGGAGGAGGAGGAGGAGGAGGAGGAGGAGGAGGAGGAGGAGGAGGAGGAGGAGGAGGAGGAGAAGGAGAAGGAGAAGGAGAAGGAGAAGGAGAAGGAGGAGAAGAAGAGGAGGAGGAGTAATTTTTCCTGACCTGGTCCATCTCATGCACTTGAAGATTTATTATCTGTGGAGTCCTTAATACTCTCTAAACTTGGTGATTTTCTCGCAGACATTTCATTACCCAACTAGGTAACATCATCAACCCTAGAAGGGGAGTAACTTGTTGTGTCAGTGTTGGTGGAAGTGATGTTAGTGATTCTTTCATTAGGCTGCTGTTTCCCTGTACCATTTCTTAGCCAAGAATCCCTTTTGGATCTGTTTGCAAAGGAGGAGGAGGAGGAGGAGGAGGAGGAGGAGGAGGAGGAGGAGGAGGAGGAGGAAGAAGAAGAAGAAGAAGAAGAAGAAGAAGAAGAAGAAGAAGAAGAAGAAGAAGAAGAAGAAGAAGAAGAAGAAGAAGAAGAAGAAGAAGAAGAAGAAGAAGAAGAAGAAGAAGAAGAAGAAGAAGAAGAAGAAGAAGAAGAAGAAGAAGAAGAAGAAGAAGCTTGTAAAAAGAAATGGAGAAAAATAATATTTGTGAGGAATTCAAATGAGAGTTGTGTGGTCTGACCAGATATTAAATCATCAACCAAAAATCATGCTTTTGTTTTTCAGTCAGCAATTATATATGTATGAGGAATTTCTCTCAAGTGGGGATGTTTAAGGGCCAAATATTTTAAACAGAAGGAAAAGGCTTTTCAAGAATGCATTTCACTTCATTCTGTTTTATCCAGGGTTACTCTGTGGAGATCCTACTATGGTGCCTTCCAAAGGTTATATTTAGCTTTAAAGAATGCAGGAGTCTGTTCCCTAAAGAGGCAGGACATTCTTACCAATTTAAATGTAAAATATGTTAACAGCAATGTGTTCTCTTGCTAGAAACAAAGGGAACTGAAGCTTATGAGAGGAAGACAAGAGAAGCGGCTGCTTAATTTTTTCTTCTTCTTCCAAAACAAAAATAGCAAAATAAAAAATAAAAAATGCAAAGGGACTTAGAATGTAGAAGAAAAGTTTTGGAAGACATTGCAAAAAAGGTGACTTAATTTTGTAACCTTTCCAACTGGATTGTTCCTATGAGCTACTCAAGAAAGGGAGAGTAGAAGAGAGTTTGGAAAGATGTTTAGGATGGGCTTCATAACATCTCTCTCTCTCTCTCTCTCTCTCTCTCTCTCTCTCTCTCTCTATCTATCTATCTCTCTCTCTGGTCTCTCTATGTTTGGGTGTGGGTGATTTAAAAAAAAACACTAACAAAAAGTAGAGAAAGGGGGACAAATTCTTTACTACCAGGAATATACAACCTTGATGTATGTGGATACGATCTTAATTAATCGAATGTCCTGCAAAACAGCTGCAAGGTAGAATTTATGGATTAGGAAGACCAAGAACATTAACGTTTTCTACATTTTTCCTTTTTTTCCCAAGGCAATGGACTTAAACCAAGCATGGATAATATCCTAACACAGTAGCATTTTGACATACTTTAATGTCAAAAGTAAACGTAAAAGGGCAAACTAAATTCTAGGAGCATCTGTAAGGCTTCCTTTTGTTTTTGACAGGGTCTTAAGGAATTATTTCATGAGCTGCATCAAGAGGTAGATTTATCAGACTTAGAATTGGGGATTGACTCACCAAGAGTCCCTAGGCTTGTTTAGGGATCTGTTGGGGTTGGAAGAACTCAGCAATAAAAAGTCATGAATAGCAGGAGGCAAAGAATTCTTTCTAGCTCAACTAAAATCTGGAAATATAAGTTTTGGAAAGGACTTTAAACAGTGGTGAGATTCAAAAGAAAATTACTACTGGTTCTGTGGGTATGGCTTGGTGGGCGCGGCTTGGTGAGCATGGCAGGGGAAGGATACTATAAAATCTCCATTCCCACCCCACTCCAGCGGGAAGGTTACTGCAAAATCCCATTCCTTCCCCACACCACTAACCTGCTTTCCAGCTCTGTTCTCCTGTGCAGGGCAACAAAAGAAGACCCAGCTAATCAACTGCAATTTGGGAGGCAGAGAATAGATGGGGCTGGGGCCAGTCAGAGGTGGCATTTGCCGGTTCTCCGAAGCACTCAAAATTTCCACCACTGGTTCTCCAGAACTGGTCAGAACCTGCTGAATACCACCTCTGACTTTAAACATCATCTGTCACTATCAATTTCTCTTCCTAAGCAAAGAGCAAAGTAGATCTTACCTCAATGTCTATCCATTGTCTGTTTAAACACATTCCTTGGCAGAGTTTACTATTTCTTGAGACATTCATTTCCATTGTTTAGCAGCTCCTTGGTAGGAATTTTTCCTGAGGTTCAACCAAAACCTGCTTTCTTGTAATTCAAAACCCCTTATTTCTTGCCACCTCTTTTGGAATAGTTTTGACCCCTTCTGCCTCTTCTACTTCATGAGGCCCCTTCAGATCCTTGAAGACAAGATAATTTCAGGGTTTTTTTTCTATAAGTGGGCTAGAAGGCAGTTATAGTGTCTCCTACTTGAAGGCCTTGGTGTTTTGATTTTTCTTTCTTTCGGGTTCATGAAAACACTTTCCTTTTTGAATCGTTCCCCCCCCCCCAAATAAGAATATCTCAGGTTCTTAGGTGAGGCCCTATTGACCTTTGGTTAACAAGGTGCTCTGTAATTTATTCTACCATCATTTTTGAAGTTCTCTATATTGATATCAGGATATCAAGAAAGCCATTGTTAAATTGCAAATTGTGAGTGTAGGCTATAGAGTGTTAGTGTGTGTGTGTGTGTGTGTGTGTGTGTGTGTGTGTGTGTGTTACCTGTTCTAACATATGCCAGTGAAACATGGACACTAACCTCAAAAGCTATGACTGGCACAAAGAGCCGTGAAAAGATACAAGTTCGGCATTTCAAGACAAGATAGAGAGACCTGAACATGGATTAGAAAACAAACGAAAGTATATGATATTTTCAAGAGAGTCGAAGAATTGAAATGGAAATGACTGGTCAACATAGCAAGAAGAACTGATGGCAGGTGGACCATATATTAGATGGAGGTGGAGATGGCTGACAAGATAGGAAGATCCCATTCCTGCCCCATCCATCTCTTAAATCTCTTAGTTTCAGATCAGTTTGAAAAAATAGTTTAATCTGTGGAGTTTTAATGTTTTAATTATTTTTTTTTTATTTTTCTCATAACTTGTAAGCCATCCAGAATCACCTTAGGGGGGATGGCCAGCATAAAAACCTGAATAAATACACACAGGAACCCACAGAGCCAAACTCTTTCTCTATCAGACCACAATACTAGCAATTGCAATCTTTGAAATAAAATCACTACCAAAACTCTTTCTTAGATATGATTTAAAAAAAAAGGAGGATAGATTTTGGTCAGGATTATTGCAATCTAATGTAGACTCTACAATTATGGTTTTAAGTTACCCAATGTAACATTTTCCTCTCTTTATTCTAGTTTATGAACGTTAATCAGCATATCCTAGTCAAGAGAGTCAGAAAATATAGGCTGGGGGTGGGTGGGAGGAAAAACGCAGTATAAGACAACAATGTGATACAAATCTTTTGTGTGTGTGTGTGTGTGTGTAGTACTTCCAGATAGAGAATTTCATGTGGTATCCAGGGGAAAAGAGTGATTTATAACCTTGCTAAGATTAGACAGAAAAACAGAACTGTTTGACACCGAACTCTTTTTAATTTTCAAAGGCTCACACCAAAATAACATCTAAGCATTTTAAAAAGAAAGAGGGAGGAAGAGAGAGAGAGGAAGAAAATGATTTTCAGACATCATAAAAACGTAGAGCATGAAAGGATATCTTGTGGGGATTAGCACTATGTTCAATTCAATGCAACTGAGTTTATTGCAGGGCCGATAAACAAAATAATGGTGAACACCCAGTTAAAATATATTTATAAAATAATCTCACTAATAATCTATTAGGTCAGGTCCAGGATGCAGCCTGCATTAAATTATAATGTAAACACTTAAAATGATGTCCAAGTCATGTTAGAGGTGGATGTTGGAAGATGCTGCCAGTGTATTGTTCATGCTTTTGGCTTCTAGCTTTTTAACTTATTCTTGTCGATTTGAACACTATTAAATTTATGGTTTTATTGTAAGCTTCCTAGGGTCACTTTGGGTAATGACAAGGGTAGCATAAAATTTTAATAAATAACATCTAAAATATAGATGAATTACGATTGGTGTCTGATGGATCTTGGTGGTGCAGCAGTTAGAATGTACTATTGCAGGCCGATTCTGCTCACTGTCAGGACTTCAATCCTAACTGGCTCAATGTTGACTCAGCTTTCCATCCTTCCTTGGTCATTAAAATGAGGAGCAAGATTGTTGATGGTAATATACTGACTCTGTAAACCACTTAGAGAGGGCTGTAAAGCATCATGAAGTGGTATATAAATGCTATTGCTATTATGCTGTAGGATTTGAAGATCTGGAGAAAAGAAAGGACACAAATAATAAATGTCAACTCCTCCGTAGCTACAGTTGTGAGGAGATTCAAGCCATCCAGCTATGTTTTTTCAAAGAGACAAAAGTGAAAGGCAGTCATTGTTAAAGTACTATGAAGCGGTATATAAATCTAAGTGTTATTGCTATTGCTCTCTTTTATATTGTGAAGAACAAGGATGTAACAGATTCTATTAAGGATCCTGCTGGGAGTGAATTATATTGTTACGTTCAGAGACAATCTAGTGTATGTATTGTCTTCCCGAAACAAGAATCCAAAGGTAAAGAGTTACTTTTTAAAAAGGCGTGAAAACTCCAATCCCCTGGCTTTTGGTTTCTAAAACAAAATATGACCTATACATAGGAGAAGAGAACTTACTACACTGACTGCTGGCTCTTTTCAGAGCTATTTGGAATGACCATTTGACTATGGGCTATTCTTGGTATGACTGAAGAAAAAAAAAAACAGTTGGATTGCACATTTACAAGTGTGAGTACCATCAATTTTTGTCTCTAAACAGTCTGATGATTGCGTATTTGATTTTATTGCTTAGACAGATAGAAAAGTTTGTTTGGGCATAGACCAAGAAAAATATGTCATAGTTATTACTTACAACAGATTTATATATCGGTTATTTGATTTTATTCTCAGACACCACACAGAATAGCTGAAAATTAAGCACTATGTTTCTCGCCTAGCTAAAACAAATAAGGCCTCATTTTGACTTATATTTACTGTTAATAATTTTCCTTCAGTGAACTGTTACTTTTCCTCTCACTTCAATCACCCAACATTATTCTTGTAGCTTTCTACTAAAATGTTTGCATTTATTTTCATACATAAAATACAGAAAAGGGGTATTCAGAAATGAATCTGCTGTTCTTCATAAACAACAGATTTTTTAAAAAAAAGATACCCAGAACAAATTGACTCTGAAAAATAATACTTTCCTCCTCATTCTGGCCTATCCTGAGGGGACAAAAATAATAAATTTAAATAATACCTTTTTTCTCCAAAATATTTGAGCTGTGAGACAATTACATTTTACATGACTGGAGAATATTGCATTAACAGTGATCTTCTGTTTTCTAATAAGTTGTGTGTTAAAAGTTAAAAGAAAAAGAAATTCCAGCACCACAAACACAATGACAAAAAGATTTTAAGAAATATTCCTCATGTAAAACAGGATCTATTTTGACTTCTACCATTCTGTACCTGGTAATATTTAGCTATTGCTAAACTTATTTTCAAATAATTAATTTATACTTGTTAATAGCAATGTTGCAGGACTGTTGCCTAATAACACTGTTTTTTATTATCAAATGGATTGTTTTTAATACAATTATTGGAGGAAAAAAACATGCAATCAAATGGTTTTGATATTCTGGATTTCCAATTTGTTGTTCCTGATCTCTCTTTTATAAGGTCCAAATTAAATACAGTAGAACCAACCATGTTTTTATGATGAAATTTTATTTCAAGCCAGTTATGATCCCACAAGAGAGAAATACCAATTATCAACATTTTTTTAAAAAAATCAGAATATTTCAGAAGTTTTATTGTAGGAAACTTAGTATTTCTTAGTGTTTCTTCAGTGATTGTCACTTGAAGTGAATTCTGATGATAAACCTCATGTGAGAAGATTATCCTTCCTCTTCCAC